>NW_026943822.1:16656268-16761268 GCF_035594765.1 Anolis carolinensis | reverse complement strand
GGTGGGGAGGGTTAGTTATCAAAATATTATCTCCTGTTTTTACACCAATAATCAAGAAATTAATCATTAGGAAAGCACACACACACACACACAATGTCCTGAGGGCAGCTTATGGCAATGTTCGAAGCATAAAAGAAGCACAATATAATAACAATGCAGAACAATAGAAGTGGGAGCAATAATTAGCATAAGGCACACAGTCTAAAATCAGCAAAACAGCTTAGAATTACAGTTCAAAAGCATGAGCATTAATATCCATGCAATTCGGTTCCCCAAACTGCACGATTTTCTGCTGTCATTGGATTTTTTAAGAGTCTTAACCATTTTCCCAGGCATGGAGTAAGTCTGACAGCCGTCGTTTGGGAACACGGCTGGCACATTCGGAGCTGGAGAGACATCATATAATTTTAAGTCTCCCAGTGTGGCCAGAGAACAAAGACAGCTGCAGCATCCCTTGCACATTTTGTCTCTTCATCCCCACATCACCATCCCAGCCATCGACCTCTCTGTTTGCTGAGCGATACACATACTCGGAACCAACTATCCAACTCTGGCAATTGAGGAATAGGGTGGCATGAGGAAGGTGGGCACCAAGGCAAGGAGTAGCAATTTCTGCCTTACTGCAGGGGATTTTAAGGCAGTGGTTCTCAATGTTCCCAATGACCTTCCTCATGTTGTGGTGACTCCCTACCATAAAATTATTTTCATTGCTACTTCATAACTGTCATTTTTCTACTGTTATGAATTTTAAAGTAAATATAAGCAGGATGTATTTTCATTCACTGGACCAAATTTGGCACACATACCCAATACTCCCAAATTTGAATACTGGTGGGGTTGGGAGAGGATTGATTTTGTCATTTGGGAGTTGCTGTGATTTATAGTTCACCTACAAATGAAGAGCATTCTGAACTCCACCAATGATGGAATTGAACCCAACTTGACACACAGAACTCCCATGCCCACCAGAACATACTGGAAGGGTTTGGTGGGCATTGACCTTGAGTTTGGAGTTGTAGTTCACCTACATCCACTGTGGACTCAAACAATGATGGATGTGTACCAAACATAGCACAAATACTCAGTATGCCCAAATGTGAACACCGATGGAGTTTGGGGAAAATAGACCGTGACATTTGGGAGTTGTAGTTTGTGCTGTAGCGCCTGGGGCTGTAACTCTTAGCGAAAGAGGCATGGGCGTGACATCTTTCCCCAGGGGATTGCTTCTTGCCCTCCTTTAGGGAAACTGGAACTCCCAAGGACCAAAACACTGTAGATAACTCAAAACTGGTTTTATTGTTCACAAAAGGTTATCCTAATAAGCTGGAAGTTTCAAAGGGGTAAAGGAAAATATACATTACAGTCTTTGGTTGTCTTAAGTCCAAGGAGCTCTGCAGCTGAGAAGCTTTTCCAGGTCCCTCTTTCTCAATGGCTGTGAATGCCGGAGCAATCCTCAGCCTCAGTCCAAATGGCCTATGTTTGAAGACACAGTCTTCCTCTGATGCCAAATAACTGATTTGAAGGCGCTTGAGACTCCTCAACGTCGTCCAGGTTGGCCCTGAACATGAAGCATAAGTCTCAAGGGCAGAAACCTCAGAATTGGTGCTGAGAGGTAACTTAATCAAGGGCTTTTAGAGCCAAGTCGCTCTCTCACGTCCATCTGGTAGAAAGCTTGATGGTGGAATGAAAAAGGAAACACTGACCCACTCCAGGAAAGGGTGGAGTCAAACAATTGAGCTGAGGGATAAGCGTGTCTTGGATAAGTGAGACTCTACTGTATTACCATAATGGTGTAGTCAAAAGCCATCATGATGAAGTCATTTGAACATTTGACTATGACTACAGATACCAAGTCAAACTTCCTCAACCTGTGATAGGATCACCTTAGACTTGAAGGAATTCTCCAACAACAACAACAACAAATAAGTGTTGGATTCTGAGTCCAGGAGATCAAGATTAAAATGCCTGTTCAGCCATGGAAACTCACTGGGCAATTTTCACTTTCCCAACTTTAGAGAAAAACAATGGCAAACCTCATCTGAATAAGTTTTCTAAATCCAGTGGGATGGTTGCCGTGCATCAGATTTGAAAGCACATAAGAAGAACAAATCATGGCCCTCCATTAGATGACAATTTGGAGAAAGGCTATGATCACTAGAAAGGCATTCCAGTGTTTACTGAGGATGAACAGCTTCTGTTTTGCCTTCTAATGGTTTTTTATTCTACCTTCAAAAGAAAATTGACTGGAAATCCCTTTATTAAAGGGACACCTTCTAAAATTTTCCCTTTGGGAAGCTAGCATGGTGGTGCAGAAGGATGACAGAGAAATCCTATTCCCCTGTGAAGCAAAGCTTTCATGAAAGCTTTGTGCTTTCTGTGTTTATCAGAATAACGGAAGAAGAGAGACCTTGGGAACACATATTTTCTAGAAAATGTGTGGCACTGCCAGAGTCACTGACTATGAGCACGCATGATGGATGTGATGTGCCGCAGCAGCAGCAAGAAGCACCAAATCTCCAGATACCGTTTGAAATGCGGGCCTGACGGAGAAATCGCTTGTGCCCGGAACATATGGAATCGGGAGCAAAACAGATCGGATTCAGGCAGACGTGTTTTAAAAATAAGTGCCCACCAATGGCAAACAATATGGATGGAGGGAACTGAATTACATTAAAGCAGTGCCGAGTGGGTGTTGAGAAAGCCCAGATGGAGGAAGCAGAATGGTGCATGATTAGATTTAAACATCATTAAATGACAATATTTCAGTGTTCATAGGAGACTCTAGATCTGATTTTTGTTTTTGGAAGGGGAGGGGTTGTTGTTTCTTATAAGCAGGTCCCCACAAAGGAAATATAGTTGCATCACCCTTGAGCAATGTCCAGAAAGATTAGCCATCCCATCCGAAGAATTATGTGGCGGCAGAAACATTTTGTCTGCTCATAGATGGGTAAAGCAATGCAATAGAAAGATGGAAAGCAATGGATTCATTTTGCCATTTCCAAGATGTAAAAAAAGCATCCACAACTAATTGTGACTGGCTGTTTGTGACCATATTCAAAGGGGGGAAATTGAGACCAAGCATCACCGGAATATCACAATGTATTTCCTAGTATTGAAGGGACCATAAGCCAGAAAATAGCAAACTTTTGCCTATGTAGCTTTGCCTCTCAATATGCCCCTCCCTTCTTGTGAGCTGGTGTCTTTCTCCAGGAAGTTCCAAAGAGAAAAGAAAGCTCAGAGTAAACAAGTGAGGTCACAGGTATCATTTATGCCAAGTAGGTGTGGAAGGTGAGGAAGACCCTCAGCCATTGGTCAATTTTAGATAAGCCAAAGGTATATATTCTTTGTTTGCTACACCCGGATGTTTTGATGTTTTTACCATCCTTGTGGGAGGCTTCTCTCATGTCCCCGCATGGAGCTGGAGCTGATAGAGGGAGCTCATCCGCACTCTCCCCGGGTGGGATTTGAACCTGGCAGCTTTCAGGTCAGCAACCCAACCTTCAAGTCACTTAGTCCACTACACCATCTGAGGGCTCCTGAGTAAACAAGTGAGGTCACAGGTATCATTTATGCCAAGTAGGTGTGGAAGGTGAGGAAGACCCTCAGCCATTGGTCAATTTTAGATAAGCCAAAGGTATATATTCTTTGTTTGCTACACACATGTTGCGACGGCCATTCGCATGGTACGGACCCATTAGAGTGGGTGCCTATGGCTGTTTGCCTTATTATTAGCTGTGATAACAATAAAAAGCTTGTTTTATTGCTCTCTTGGAATTCTCTCCTTTACTTCCCCTCCGGGCCAGTCTCCAACATTATGGCTTCATAAGCTCTGTCCAATATTTTGTATCAGCTACTAGCAGAATATTGCACACACCCTTTGAGTACACATACAAACATACTTAGGAAAATACTGAGTTGTATTTTTAATATGTTTTCCATTGCATGCATGTGCTATTCTATACATGCAGAACAATACGACTGGTGAAAGCAAGGGGCATTTTTATGCTTTGTGATGTGCAAAATTCTACATTCATGTGTTGGCTCTGATGAGTGGAAACAAATAGAAAATATTGCAATACAAAGGACTTCAATATTGGCCACTGATGAAGACAGCTGTGCCGAAATGTGGCCTGGCCTTCGCTCAAACAGCGGCTTGTTTACCCCAATGGTCATTTGTTTTCCACAGTGGAAAGACACATGGCAAGCGAGCCTTCACATTTATTGAGGCTTTAGTGTAATAACATTTTACAGACCCCCAAATCCAGGGAGAAAATTGACAACAGAAAGGAAAACTGTAGCTATATTCAACATTAGCCCTGAATGGTGGTAGGAAAAAGGTTGGGTCAGTGATAAAAACAATGGGATTCCTTTGGCTTTTTGATACTCACTAAAGATGTTGGTTTCTTATGCAAAGTCTGAGCTAAGAGACTTCTGTGGACAGAATTAATGCAATTTTACACCATTTTAACTACCATGTTTTGCTAAAAAATAACGTTTTACTTACTGTATATACTCGAGTATAAGCCGACCCGAATATAAGCCGAGGCACCTAATTTTACCACAAAAAACTGGGAAAACATTGACTCCAGTATAAGCCGAGATACCAATAAAATTACATTAATTGAGGCCTCAGTAGTTTAAATGTTTTCGAATCTTTACATCAAACTGTAATTTAAGATATGACTGTTCAAGTCTGATTACCAGTAAATCATTATTTCCATACCTCACAACCTCTGAAGATGCCTGCCATAGATGTGGGCGAAACATCAGGAGAGAATACTTCTGGGACATGGCCACACAGCCCGAAAGACATACAACAACCCTGTGATCCCAGCCCTGAAAGCCTTCGACAACATATTATTTTCATCTTCTTCAATGTAAATGTGCTTATGTATCCTTTTAATAATAATAGAGTGAAATAATAAATGTAATAATAATAATAATAAATGCAGTAAAATAATAAATGTAACAATACCAATAGTAATAGAGAAAAATAATAAATATACCATATATACTTGAGTATAAACTGATCTGAATATAAGCCCACCAGGACCCTCACCCGAGTATAAGCCGAGGAGGTTTTTTTTCAGTCCTAAAAAAGGGCTGAAAAACTAGGCTTATACTTGAGTATATACAGTACAGTAGAGTCTCACTTATCCAACACTCGCTTACCCAACGTTCTGGATTATCCAACGCATTTTTGTAGTCAATGTTTTCAATAAATCGTGATATTTTGGTGCTAAATTCGTAAATACAGTAATTACTACATAGCATTATTTCATATTGAACTACTTTTTCTGTCAAATTTGTTGTATAACATGATGTTTTGGTGCTTAATTTGTAAAATCATAACCTTATTTGATGTTTAATTGGCTTTTCCTTAATCTCTCCTTATTATCCAACATATTCGCTTATCCAGCGTTCTGCCGGCCTGTTTACGTTGGATAAGTGAGACTCTACTGTACTTTCCTCCCCAGGATCTTTCATGATCATAATTTTGCTGCCATGTAGAAAGTGTGAAGACAGAATTTATTTTACTGATAATGACATTTTTCCTCATTATTTATAGACATTTCACACAACATACAGGTAAAGCAGATGGAATCTCCCCAAAAAAGACATGTTTTCTTTAAATGCGTGGGATCTTTAATTTAGTTTCAGAGTCAAAAAGGACAGGGATACATATAATCCTATTAGTAAATAATAACATTTGGGGCCTGCAAAGCACGTAAAGGTGAAGGTCAACTATTTCTGTATTTATATCGCCCTGAGAGATCTCTGAATCTCTTTCCAGACAAAGAGTATTTTCTTATTGTTGTTGTTGAAAGACACATCCATGGCGTAAGAGCAGGAGGAGCAGATGTGTTTCATTCTGGCATTGTACTTAAGGCTGAAATGAACTTTTTCCACACACACACAAAAACCAAAATCCTCTGCAAACGGTGATGTCAAATATCCATCAAGTGGATGACATTCAATATTTAGTGTCAGTATTCAGCATCCACTGGTGTTTGATATTTGACAAGACTTGATATTTGACAGACAATTATTTGACAGGCAATTTGCTGTTTCATTGTTTGCGTTTGCTAGTTTAAATAGTCATGAAATTGCAGGCCTGCTTATAATGGGGCTTTTCCAGCAACCTTTTCCCTGTCTCCTTAAATAAATACAGTTGAGGGCCAAGCATTAGTGCAAGGGAGAAATAAAGACACCCTTTGCACCATGACAGTCCATATAGTTTTGGAGAGAACAAAAGGCAGGCAACTATCTTTATCTGCATCCACAATACAGTTCTAGTAGTTTTCACCATCCCCAAAAAGGAGGTCTTTTGAAAAGTTAGTGGCTCTTTTTTATATATACAGCAGACCCAAAATATTCACTATTCAATATTCAATATGATTCTACAATACATTTTTGCATTCACTGTTATTTTCACCCATATATATATATATATATAGTAGCTTTGCCCGGCCATGCGTTGCTGTGGCTTATGCTTTCAGAGTGTTGATCTTTATTTACTGTCCTGATTTTAGAGATTATATTGTTCTGTATTATTATATCACAGTAGTTATTACATATTATATTTATAATCTTATATTATCGGCTTAGAACTGGATTATATGAGGGCCCCTTCTTCATAGCTGTATAAAATGCACACTGAAGTGGATTATATGGCAGTGTGGAGTCCAGATAATCCAAAGCAGATAATATAAGATTATAAATGGGTTATATCGCTGTGTGGAAGGGCCTTGAGTCTACACTGCCATATAATCCAGTGCAAATTAGATAATCTGTGGAAGAGGCTGAGGCCTAAATCTGCCTGTCCCCTGGGCTGAGTTGGTTGCTAGGAGACCAAGTGGGCAGAGATTAGTCCTCTAACTGGCAGCAATTGGATAAAAACAATTATTCCTTTCCCTCTAATTAGGACTTTATTTTTCTTTTCTTTTTGTTGTATCAACCTAGAGGCGTGGATGATGGGTTGTGTTGTCAAATTTCGAGGTTGGGGGGCAACAAGTTTTGTTGTTTTGTTGGTCGCCGTGATGCCATCACTCATTTATATATATAGATATATATTCCACATAACACCGTGTCCCTGAGCCATTTCTTTTATACATCATCTGCCCAAAATTTCATTTCCTCTTGTGGAGGTAATTTTCCATCCTTCTTTTTAAATCCTAATCATAATAATAATAATAATAATAATAATAATAATAATAATAATAATAATGATGTATTTGTAGAGCGCCCTATCTCCCTGAAGGGACTGAAGGTGGTTTCCAAAATATATGGCAAATTTTCAATGCCAGAGAAGAAAAGACATATACCACCTCTCTCCATTTCTCTCCACAGGTTCTCAACCTGTGGGTCCTCAGATGTTTTGGCCTACAACTCCCAGAAATCCCAGCCAGTTTACCAGCTGTTGGGATATCTGGAAGTTGAAAGCCAAAACATCTGGGGACCCACAGGCTGAGAACCACTGGTCTAGATCCAAAGAAGGTATGTTTAAACTGGGAGAAAACTGCAAGATGAAATACTAAATTTGTCCTGATGGTAATATAATATGTCTGAGATTAGACAGATTGCCTTGGAGGATGGTTGACTCGCCTTTTTTGAAAGTCTTGGACAAGTTGGATGGGCTTTGGTTGTGTGTTCTTGCACAGCGGGGCTGAACTTGATCTTCCTTGATATCCCTTCCAACTCTATGATTCTATGACATGGATTTATGCAGATAGCATGTCAGTAAAAATATTGTAATGGAAAACTCTCTGAAACAAGTGTTTTCCCTTTCTCGGGATGCAAGAAGCCGCCACAATGGTTGCACCTACCCACAAGTCAGCTTTAGAATGAGTAACCCACCAGTCGGTCTTCATCAGGCTTTTCCATGCTGTCTTTTCATTAATACGCACTGACATTTCACACTAGAGCTGTAACATACCTAACCCGGCAATTTTGCTGCACATACGGAATGGCAAATGTAGCGTTCTCTCTGCCTCCTGCTCTCCCATGCAAGCATCCTTGTCAGTGAAACATTTTATTACGCTTTCCAAACATGATTGTGCCGAATCCCCCAAGCATGTTAATAGCAACAGCGGGCTTTATTAGTATGTGGCATTAAAGTCACAGGAGGCATCAGCAGCTGTCATGATCAGGAAAGTGTGATCAGCATTTGACCTTTCGTCCGGCCCGCTGAATTTGATTAAGTAAGCAGTGTACAGATTAGTAAAAGGCCTGTTTGCACAATACATGCAAATGCTCAGGAACTGATCTCGCTCCCTAAGTCACAGTTTGGTTCTCTGATGAATATTTCCTGTGCCGTCGTGCCTGGGGCTATAACTCTTAGCGAAAGAGGCATGGATGTGACATCTTTCCCCAGGGGATTGCTTCTTGCCCTCCTTTAGGGAAACTGGAACTTCCAAGGACCAAAACACTGTAGATAACTCAAAACTGGTTTTATTGTTCACAAAAAGTTATCCCAATAAGATGGAAGTTTCAAAGGGGTGAAGGAAAATATACATTACAGTCTTTCGTTGTCTTAAGTCAAAGGAACTCTGCAGCTGAGAAGCTTTTCCAGGTCCCTCTTTCTCAATGGCTGTGAATGCCAGAGCAATCCTCAGCCTCAGTCCAAATGGCCTATGTTTGAAGACACAGTCTTCCTCTGGTGCCAAAGAACTGATTTGAAGGCGCTTGAGACTTCTCAACGTTGTCCAGGTTGGCCCTGAACATGAAGCATAAGTCTCAAGGGTAAGAACCTCAGAACTGGTGCTGAAAGGTAACTTAATCAAGGGCTTTTAGAGCCAAGTTTCTCTCTCACGTCCATCTGGTAGAAAGCTTGATGATGGAATGAAAAAGGAAACACTGACCCACTCCAGGAAAGGGTGGAGGCAAATAATTGAGCTGAGGGAGCAATATAACTGGTGCAAACAACATTGATTGACAGCTATAAATAACCAATCAATCCAACTACATTTACAGGGTAAAGGCGAAATCAGGCATGGTACAACAATTCAAATCTTGCAACTTACAGTTCGACATATAGATGGTGCCACTCGCACCGTCACATTTCCACATATACCAATATACATTTTCCCTTTAAAAATTGATGTGTTATTAATCCAAATGTTGAGAGCAATGTGTATGGGGGCCATAGTTCAGTGGCAGTGTGCTCCCTTTGCATGCAGGAACTCATGGGGTTTGAAGCTTCTGCTTCAAAACCTTTGGAGGAAATAGCTGAAGGAAATTACTTCTTGGTGTGTTAGTAGTCAAAGTAGACAAGGATGAACCCAATGGTTTCCCATGTGAGGGGGACATTCTAGTCATGTCCGACTGGGCGTTGGTGCTCATCTCCATTTCTAAGCTGAAGAGCCGGCATTGTCCGTAGACACCTCCAAGGTAATGTGGCCAGCATGACCACATGGAGTGTTGTTACCTTACATGTTTTTGAACTGCTAGGTTGACAGAAGCTGGGGCTAACAGTGGGAGCTCACCCTGCTCTCCGCATTCAAACTGCCGACATTTCGGTCAGCAAGTTCAGCAGTTTGGTGGTTTAACCCGCTGCACCATCAGGGTTATACGGAATCCAAAAAAAATCAGCTTTCCCAGATTCTGAGCTTTCCTGTGTTTTCTGATCATTTCATATCCTCAATCTGGAACTGTCACCTGAGTAACCAAAAGCCAGTTCTCCAAAGCTGACTACATCATCCATATTAAACAGATTCATTTCCCTCCAACTCATAATAGAAATATTATAAAGCTCCAAAACAGTAGAGGAAAAGACTTGCTTTTAGGAAAGCATAACTCTAAAAAGTTCTTTGGGAAGTTGTTTTTGAGATTTAAATGTAGCAAAATATATATGTGATAGTCTAGGAGCATTTGCACTTCTCAAGGTGATTTTCTGCAAAAGGCCCACTCAGCACTTTGGGGGCAAGCAATGTGTGAAACCATTTTCAGTTGTTTGCTTTCACAGCCTCTGCCAGAGAATTACGTGAAAAAAATCCATCTGCTTGTTCAATTTTTATCCTGCTCTATTTCTTCCCAAGAATTTTCAGTTTCTTGCTGCAACCAGTAAACTCTCTTTATTCACATTAATACTGCCTGTGCCTGTGTTCAGGTAGCATCATAAGTTTGGTAATACTGAGGCGCCATGAAGGATAGTATGCATGCAAGACAGCATTACAACACAGAGTATTCGATGCAAAAATGTTAATAAATGGATGCTGGCATATTTGGATAAAGATTCAGTAACAATGGCAGCTTAATACTACATTTAAATGGCATGTTGTTTTTTTCTAGAATTCAAGGCCAAGATTGATATCGAGACCTTGTGAAGTTCATATGTTTGTCTTAAGATGAGACTATCCTTAAATAAAACTTTGAGTGACACCTGCCACTCAAATTTGGAACTAATTATGCAGTTTGGAAAGGCCAGTTTTTTGGACAACACTTGCCAGCATGTCCCAGCCAGCATGGCCACTTGAATGCACATGACAGCAATTTTTAAAGTGTGATAAGTAATGGTTTTATTGCTGCACCAAAGCGTACCCATACAAAAGATGATTTTTGTCAGCAAAGATAAAAACATTAGGTTGCAGAGTATCAAAAGAAAAATATAATAAGGCTGCAGCAGAAACAAAGCCCCGAAGTAATGTGGTCAAATAAGAAGCTACATTGTAGCATAAAGTCATCTTACTTTATTGCTGTAACAGAAGCATAATACAGGAACAAAAACTCAGAGAGAAAATACAGGCAGAATGCAGAGAATATATAAATGAAAAACATAGCTCCACCTGTATCTGATTGATAAAGCTTAAAATACAAGCATACTACCAGTTAAAGGTACAGACCTACTGACTAAACATGAACTATATAATTTTGCAAACATTATAATACTTTCAACAATTTTGATATACAGTTGCATTGAAATTAGGGGTGTGCAATTCAGGAAAACCCTGTGCCATTTTCAGTGCCTGATTTTCAGTTGCTCCCGTTCCATTTTTTTGAAAACTGCCCAAATTCAGGAGGGGAAAATTTTGCAATCCATCAGCTGGAAGTTCTGTTTTCTCTCTGGAAAGATCTGGCCCATTGGTGGCAATGGGAAAACTTCCAAGGCTCTCTTTTCCGGGGCAGGAGTACACACAAGCCAGAAGGTAGGTGAGGGGAATAAATGAGAGAGTCAGCCAAAGAGGTGAATAAAAAGAGGAAAGGACTTGTTTTGGTAAAAAAAAAAATAATTTTTGGTACGGGAAGGAAAGTGCAGGACAAAGCACAGAGAGAAGCAAGAAGATGTAAACGGCTGTGGAGGAATTCTCCCCACGGGGACTCAAGGAACTTAAGATATCTCCTCTGTTCACTAAACCATCTCAATATTTAAACAAACACCCCCCCCCCCCAAATGCCATTTCACAGTCCCCCTCGAATGCACACCCACCTTCACTTTCCTATTGAAATAATAAAAAAGGACTGAAAAATAAGGTAAAGATAAAGGTTTCCCCTGACGTTAGGTCCAGTCGTGTCCGACTCCGGGGGTTGGTGCCCATCTCCATTTCTAAGCCAAAGAGCCGGCATTGTCAGTAGACACCTCCAAGGTCACGTGGCCACTGGCATGACTGCATGGAGCGCCGTTACCTTCCCACCGGAGCGGTACCTATTGATCTACTCACATTGGCATGTTTCCGAACTGCTAGGTTGGCAGGAGCTGGGGCTAACAGCGGGAGCTCATTCCGCTCCCCGGATTTGAACCTGGGACCTTTCGGTCTGCAAGTTCAGCAGCTCAGCGCTTTAACACACTGAGCCAACAGAGGCTGAAAGATATTAAACTAACAAAATTGAATAACATTGCCAAAGGAAAACATTGTAATTGAGCCCAAAAGCAACCCTAAACAGCGATGGCACTGATATAGAGCATGGAGCTAACTATCATATAATCTCTCTTTCTCAGAAGTCAGAATGCCATTGGTAAATAAAGGAGCTTACCCTAATGTATATAGAGCAACTTGGTGAAAAGACACATTATCTGCATTCTCGTTCTGATTGGCTCAGGTAAGGCTAAAAGGAACACACACACACACACATACACTGCACTCACGAGGCTGTTGCCACAACATACCCAAAAGCAACTGAAAGCAGCAGTTTTCGGTAACCACGTGGTCCATTTCGGCCAAGTCAAACCAAGCCCCACCTCCTGTTCCGTTACCGGGGATTCGGTTTCTGAAACTGCTGGATTTTCCAGATCCTGTTTTGAAAAACGACACCTTGCACACCCCTAATAGAAATTACTTTGGGGCATGGTACCATTGGCACCACCAAATGGTCAGGACTGGTTTGTGAAATGTCTTTGGTTTGCCACTCTTCCATCCATATTCCATAATATTATTTCCAGTCTGAGCTGGAGAAAGTTACTTGTTTGGATTACAGCTCTCAGAAGCCTCCAATGGATAGGACTATTGACACTTAAGGTAAAGGTTTCCTCTGACATTAAGTCCAGTCGTGTCCGACTCTGGGGTTTGGTGCTCATCTCCATTTCTAAGCTGAAGAGCCGGCGTTGTCCGTAATAATAATAATATAATAACTTTATTTTTATACCCCTCCCCATCTCCCCGAAGGGACTCGGGGCGGCTTACATGGGGCCTGGCCCGATAAAACAAACGAATAACAGTAACAAAGCAATAAAACAATTATCCCAGTAAAAAACATCAACATCAATAAAAACAATTATTAAAATCAAAAAGCAGGATACAGTGTTAAAAACAGGAGACTAATTCGTAGATCCCAGGCGAAATGTAGAGTGTTACGAAATGAGAAAGCAAATCTCAAGTTGAATGGACAATAAAGTGCGGTATAAAATGGCAAGACAACAACAATGGGACTGTTATGGAATGGACAGATAGATCAATCCAGCAACAACTAAACATCGAAGGCCTTTTGGAACAGCCAGGTTTTTAAGCTCTTCCGGAAGGAGAGGAGGGTAGGGGCCTGCCTATGACCTCCAAGGTCATGTGGCCATAGGCATGACTGCATGGAACGCCATTACCTTCCCGCTGGAGCGGTACCTATTGCTCTACTCACATTTCATGTTTTCGAACTGCTAGGTTGGCAAAACCTGGAGCTAACAGCGGGCGCTCACTCCTTTCACCAGATTTGAACCTGGGACCTTTCGGTCTGCAAGTTCAGCAGCTCAGAGCCTTAACACACTAGGAAATTGGGACTTTGTGGTATTTATTATTATTTATTTACAGCATTTATATTCCGCCCTTCTCACCCCGAAGGGGACTCAGGGCGGATCACATTACACATATAGGCAAACATTCAATGCCTTTTAACATAGAACAAAGACAAACAAACATAGGCTCCGAGCGGCCTCGAACTCATGACCTCCTGGTCAGAGTGATTCATTGCAGTTAATTGCAGCTGGCATGCTCTCCCGCCTGCGCCACAGCCCGGGCCTTTGTGGTACAAAGAATGTACTTTTCCATGTTCTGCTTCTAGTAAAGAACTACCACTTTCTCTTTAAAATCTAATTCCCATAAAATCCCAATGCCATTTTAAGCTTCAGTCAACAGCATTGCATCAACTCTTTTTTCCTACAGAATAAGAAATGGCATCGATGGGCTGCTAGACATTTTATTACAGGGTTGCTTCTTCACAAATCACGTTATGAGTTTGCCATTATAGCCCGAGACCAAGCAAGCCTACTTTGCAGCTGTTCCTCCAAAGCCCTTTACCACAAAATCCAATAAAACTTATTTTTCTTTTTAATTAAAAAACAGAGGGGTGGTGGAACTTGTGTTAAAAGTCTATCCAATAACGCCCACCTTCTGAGCTGATAAAGTGTTAGAACAGGACTACTTCTCTACGAGTATTATTTAATAGTAATGAAGAGTGTGTAGACAAGCAATATTGGAAAAGCAATAAAAGCCAAGTTGCTGTACATGACAGCTAATTTCTGGATCAATTGATTCAGCTGCTATTGAAGTAGTGCTATATTTACGGAACCTGCCCCCCAAAATAAACCATTAAGCATAACAAAACATTTGTCATTGCTCGATTCCAGCCTAGTTAAAGTATATATATTTTAAAATGTGAAATAACATGATTGTCAGGATTCAAAGGTAGTAAAAAATATATAGATATCCTTTTTTTATTATTCCACACAGTAGCTGTATAGTAGAATTCCAAGTTGTTGTTTTTTAAAACTTTGTTTGTGTTTTCAAATACAGTAGAGTCTCACTTATCCAACATAAACGGGCTGGCAGAATGTTGGATAAGCAAATATGTTGGATAATAAGGAGGCATTAAGGAAAAGCCTTTTAAACATCAAATTAGGTTATGATTTTACAAATTAAGCACCAAAACATCATGTTAGACAACAAATTTGGCAGAAAAAGTAGTTCAATACGCAGTAATGCTATGTAGTAATTACTGTATTTACGAATTTAGCACCAAAATATCACAACATTTTGAAAACATTGACTACAAAAATGCATTGGATAATCCAGAACATTGGATAAGCGAGTGTTGGATAAGTGAGACTCTACTGTACATTGCAACTTGTACCCTCAGTCCGCTTCTGACACGATAAATAAATAAATAACCATACTAGGAAATAATGACAGCCATCGCTGTCAGCAATGTGTGTGTATTGCTAATTGGCAAGTTGTAATATATGTACGAGGGTTGAATGAAAAGTAATGCCTCCACCTTCGTAACTCTCAACAGATGGCAGTCCTGGTCTGTGGCAAGTACAGGCTTGTTCAGTAGACTCTCCTCTACACTTCCATATGGCGGGAAGCCTTAGCATTGAATGGTTGTGTTGTTAAAGTACAAAGTATGGAACCCTGTGCAGACGGTCAGTCAATGCGACTTAAACAACGTGCAGTCACTGAACTCTTGACAGCAGAAGGTGTCACCCCAAAGGAGATTCATGAGAGCTGTTTAGGGTGATTGTGTTGATGTGAGTCCTGTGCATCATTGGGCAAGTAAGTTTAAAGATGTTGAGCTGGGAACATCCAACTTGCGTGACAAACAAAGAGTTGGACGTCCTGTGACAGCAACCACCGAATTTCACAAGCTAAAGGTTGACAGATTGATTCAGGACGATCGTCGTATCACTCAGACAAAAATTTCAAGCATAATCAGCATTTCACAAGAACTTGTGGGTCACATTATTGCTTTGCCTGGCTATCGGAAGATCTGTGCACGATCCTGTGGGTCCTGTGAGACGCTGGTTGCGGAAACAGAGTGTCGACTTCTTCCGTGACGGCTTCAGAAAACTTGTTCATTGTTGGCAGAAATGTATCCAATTGTCTGGTGATTATGTGGAAAAGTTAATAATGGTAGGTAAAGAGCACATTCTAAGGATCATTTCTGTATTTGATTTATTAAAATATTCCCATCCAAACCCAAGTAGCGAAGGTGGAGGCATTACTTTTCATTCAACCCTCTTATACTGTTGATGCCAGAAGGTTGTGCTAATGATATCAGCCATGACACTGGCATGGTACTGATAAAGATTACGAGAGACAATTTTGCTATTTTTTTCTCCTTAGCAAGAAAAAATATTATTGAATAATAAGAAAATATTATCCAAGAAGATGGAATGGAAGTAATTTTTTTTGCTTTTTTTGTGTGTGGGTATATTTTTGTAGATTGTAGACTTTTACCTTTCTCTCTTTTCCCTACTTTTCTATACCTTAGTTGTTCTCACTCTTTCGATGTAGTATAAAAAATTTAATTCAATTCTTAAAAAAAAAAAAGATAGGCCCTACCAACTCCACCACTTCTGTCCTTACAGTTACTTGTAAAAGGCTTGTAAAAGTGAGCTTGCTGCAGCCTTCTCAATTCGCTTTGAAGGAATGGGCGACTCTCAAAACTGGGAAGCTTCTCTAGATTCACTTTGCCTTGTACTCTGCTGAACTGACCTTCAAATCAAAACCTTGGTATCAAGCCGCGAAGACTTAAAATGAAAGTTTAAGGATTACGTTGCTAGTTTTAGATTTCAGTGTAAACACCCAGCTGAGAAGAATGAACATGTCAAGCCTACCGAAGGCGGAGGGAAGAGTTCAGTAAGAAGGGAAGGAAAAAACTGGCTAACTTTACTTTGAAGATTTTGATCTCGCAGCACATCAGATCACATTCCAAGGGGTTTTCTAACGGGTGTTTAACCTTTGGGGGAAAGTAGGCTGAATTATGGAACAGCTGGTGAAGCCTCCAGGGAAGGGAGGAGTGATTTCATTTATTGCCACTTTGTTCTGTAGGTCAATCTAACCCCTTGACATCCATGGCAAAATTGCAGGTTTTTATTTTTGAATGTTTAGAAACCCTCCCTGGCATACAAGGGGAAATGATATTTTATTTTCAGCCCTAGTTAAAGCCAGCTAGTTTATATTGACTCATCCCACCAGAACTATCTGTATCTCTGTTGCTGAGGAACGTGTATCAATTTTTGCACAAGGAAAACTTCACCAAAGGGATAGCATGAAAGGGATGTTTCTACAGGTACTGTGTAATAAAGGAAGTTGTCGAGATTGTTGGAAGTTGCACAGCTTCTAAATGACCTAAATGGGACTGACAACAGCCCAAAGATATGCAAGATGCTTTGCATAAACTTTAAAGACCTAGATGTGAACATAGTACTTAGAATCATAGAGTTGGAAGAGACCTTGTGGGCCATCCAGTCCAACTCTCTGTCAAGAAGCAGGAAAATTCCATTCAAAGCAACCCCAATAGTTGGACATCCAGCTGTTTAAAATAATAATAAAATAATAATAATAATAAATAATAATAATAATATATAGTAATAATAATAATAACTTCCGAAGCCAGACTGACAAAGTTCTGGAACACAACACACCAGACATCACAATTGTGAAAAAGAAAAAGGTTTGGATCATTGATGTCGCCATCCCAGGTGACAGTCGCATTGACGAAAAACAACAGGAAAAACTCAGCCGCTATCAGGACCTCAAGATTAAACTTCAAAGACTCTGGCAGAAACCAGTGCAGGTGGTCCCGGTGGTGATCGGCACATTGGGTGCCGTGCCAAAAGATCTCAGCCGGTATTTGGAAACAATAGACATTGACAAAACTACGATCTGTCAACTGCAAAAGGCCATCCTACTGGCTGCACGCATCATCTGAAAATACATCACACAGTCCTAAACACTTGGGAAGTGTTCGACTTGTGTTTTTGTGATATGAAATCCAGCATGCCTATCTTGTTTGCTGTGTCATAATAAAATAATAAGAATAATAAATGACTCTGGCAGAAACCAGTGCAGGTGGTCCCGGTGGTGATCGGCACATTGGGTGCCGTGCCAAAAGATCTCAGCCGGTATTTGGAAACAATAGACATTGACAAAATTACGATCTGCCAACTGCAAAAGGCCACCCTACTGGGATCTGTGCACATCATCCGAAAATACACCACACAGTCCTAGACACTTGGGAAGTGTTCAACTTGTGATTTTGTGATACAAAATCCAGCATATCTACCTTGTTTGCTGTGTCATACAACAACAACAACAACAATAATAATAATAATAATAATAATTTGTATCCCAACACCATCTTCCTGAAGGAACTCGGGGCGGCTCACATGGGGCCAAGCCCAAAAGAAAACAAAGTATAAACAAGTTAAAATATAAAGCAAAAACAATAACAATCAAATTAAAACAGATTCTAGCACGAATTATACAGGTAAAACCATGACAGCAAGATAAAAGAAAAAGTCATAAAAACAACTTCACCAGTAAAGAAGGAGCCTCCACCACACTCTGGGGCAGAGAGTTCCACTGCTGAACAGCTCTCACAGTCAGGAAGTTCTTCCTAATGTTCAGGTGACATCTCCCTTCTTTCCTGTAGTTTGAAGCCGTTGTTCCGCGTCCTAGTCTCCAGGGCAGCACAAAACAAGCTTGCTCCCTCCTCCCTATGACTTCCCCTCACATATTTATGGTCTTCATCATGTCTCCTCTCAGCCTTCTCTTCTGCAAGCTAAACATGCCCAGCTTCTTAAGCCGCTCCTCATAGGGCTAGTTCTCCAGACCCTTAATCATTTTAGTCACTCTCCTCTGGACATATTCCAGCTTGTTGACATCTCCCTTAAACTGCATTGCCCAGAATTGGACACAATGTGATTCCAGGTGTGGTCTGACCAAAGCAGAATAGAGGGGTAGTATGACTTCCCTGGATCTATGCAGGCCAAACCCATTGGCTTTTTTAGCTGCCACGTTACATTGTTGACTCATGTTGAATTGAGAGAAAAAAACATTACATAGTTGAAATGCATGGAAAGTCATGGAAACTTGACAAAACAAAACCAAGCATATGGGTTATAGTTATAACTGAAAGAACGGTTTGTCAAAATAGTGCATGCTCTACTCTTTTGGACACAAGGTATTCAAATAACCCATAATATTCCACTGGTATTCCATTGAGTTTTAAAAATGCTCCCAAATGTATGCAATACAATTTGGTTTATCATAGTGTCTGAAGGTTACCTATGTGTTGTGACTGCAGAAGGTCAGGTTTTGGGTGTCAATCTATCACTTTCCTAGCTTCATAAGGTTAAGTGGAGACATTAATATTGGATGGTCCTCTTGCCAGCCTGGTCCTTGAGCAATGTCATGTTACAAAGTAAGCCACCAAAATAAATATCACACACACACACACACACATATATAAGCACACAATAAATACATAAATAAAATAACATTTTCCAAGATAGAATTTGTCATTTTTAAATTAAGTTCAGCTTCCACAAATCCATATCAATGTTTCTCTGATCTTTGGAATCGACAGCGAAGAGGCCAGAGATGAGAAAAAATTGACTTTCTATAGCCAAAGCAGTAAATCATTATCGAGACAGTTTAGATATCTGTGTGCTCCTTGTTCTCCAAAGCATCTCATGAAATGCTTTAGTTAATTACTCTCTAATTATAACATTGTTGAACGTCTACATTGTGGCAGCCATATAATTATGAAGCATAACATAGTAAGCGGCTATGAGCTGGAGCATATTGACCGACTGTGATAAATCTTCCAACTGGTGTTAATTTTTGTAATTCCTAATCAATCTATGTCTGAGTCTCAGAAACTATGGCTTGGTTCAGAAGGATGTAAATTGCTCCACCTCGGCTGCCTGCCATGATGCCTTGGAAAATACCAGGGCTTTGTGAGATGCTCCTCAATTATTTTTGTCACAATAAGATACTTTATACCCATGGGTTTTCCAATTGGTCTGCCATTCAGGTGTGAACAAAGCCCAACTCCAGTTACCTTCTTGAGTTGGAGATGATGGATATCACTTGAAGTTGGAATTGCATTTGCCAATCAGATTTGATATTTACCATGTTTAATTCTTTACAAAGATCTTTGGCCTTAAGAAAGGCAATAAATTACCCATATATTAGCAGAGAGAACAGCCAAAGAAATTATGTTTTCCCGCTATTACTCACCCTCGAGAATGCCTAGATGCCAATGACAATTTCTCAGAAACTTTCTCAGCACCAGTCATCCAACTATTACCAGAACATCAGGCTATGGATACAGGGGGTACATTAAGAAACCTATGGTGACAGAATACGTATATTGCACATCTATATATATAAAAGAGTGATGGCATCAGGGCAGCGGATAAAACAACAAAACTACAGGCCTCCCAACCTCGAAATTTGACAACACAACCCATCATTCACGGCTCTAGGTTGATACAACAAAAAGAAAAGTAAAATAAAGTCCTAATTACAGGGAGAGGAATAATAGTTTTTATCCAATTGCTGCCAGTTTGAAGGCTAAGCTCCGCCCACTTAGTCTCCTAGCAACCCACTCAGCCCAGGGCACAGGCAGAGTTAGGCCTCACTTAGGCCTCTTCCACAGAGTATCTAATTATATGGCAGTGTAGACTCAAGACCCTTCCACATCTATATAACCCATTTAGAATCTTATATTATCTGCTTTGAACTGGATTATCTTGACTCCACACTGCCATATAATCCACTTCAGTGTGCATACTAAACATAAAGACAACCATACAACAGATATTCAATACCACCACTACCTCAACAATTTCTCACCAACACCACCAGACAACGGCACAGCAACGCGTGGCCGGGCACAGCTAGTGTTTTACATTTTTATATTGTTTTAATTGGATTTTCATTGCTGTTTTAATTATGTGTAGGCATCGAATTGTTGCCAATTTTGTACGTCACCCTGAGTCCCTTCGGGTCAGAAGGGCGGGATATAAATGTTGGAAATAAATAAAACATAAATATTTTGTGCAGAATATGTTGTACAGAAAAGAAAATGTGTACCGAGCTGTGGTGCAACTGGTTAGTAGCCAGCTGCAATAAATCACTACTGATTAAATAGCCTAGCTTGTATTCTATATAACTACACAAACTACACTGACCTGCTATAAGCTTGGGAGCTAACACCAGGATCAGAGACTTCATGGAAACTGTACCATCCCTAACTCGATTTTTGGTCATTTCTAAAACAGCTTTTTGAGCTGTTGCTGACCATAGTCCAGCTACACTGAACTCTGTCCAGGGTCCTGAAGCTGTGCTTTGCATTTCACACAGATAACCTACTTCTATATATATAAAAGGGTAATGAATTTCGACCTAGGACAAAACAACAAAACTACACATCCCAGAAACACTAAACTTGGCAGCACAACCCCTCATCCATGCCCCTACGTTCATACAACAAAAAGAAAAGAAAAATAAAGTCCTAATTAGAGGGAGAGGAATAATTGTTTTTATCCAATTGCTGCCAGTTAGAAGGCTAAGTTCCGCCCACTTGGTCTCCTAGCAACCCACTCAGCCCAGGGGACAGGCAGAGTTAGGCCTCACTTAGGCCTCTTCTACACTGCCTATAAAATACAGATTATCTGATTTTAACTAGATTATATCGCAGTGCAGACTCAAGGCCCTTCCACACAGCTATATAACCCATTTATAATCTTATATTATCTGCTTTGAACTGGATTATCTTGACTACACACTGCCATATAATCCACCTCAGTGTGCATTTTATACAGCTGTGTAGAAGGGGCCTCATATAATCCAGTTCTAAGCAGATAATATAAGATACTTTATTTCCCATACCACCATACTTCGCCACAGCAATGCGTGGCCGGGCTCAACTAGTTGCACTATATATGCAAAGAAAATGTGTTTCAGATTTACAGATTATAGCAAAGCATGTTGAAAGGAATGAGGCAGCTCCCCCTGTGTCTGGAATCGAGCATACCTTCATGAAGCCGGAAGCTGGAAAATGTTAAATTGCCTCTGTGTCTGTCTATATGTTGTATGTCTAATGGCATTGAATGCTTGCCATGAATATGTGCATTGTAATCCGCCCTGAGAAGGGCAGAATATAAATATTGTAAATAAATGCTGTAAATAACTGTTTAGTTGTTGTATGGTTTTAAGTTGTTGTATGGTTAAGGGCAGGATATAAAAACTGTAAATAAATAAATAAATAAAATTAACTGGTATGGAGACTTCAGTAAAGAAAACAAAAGACTAAAACTTGGTGAAGGAGCTAGACAAGGGTATGGCTATATGAATTAGTCTCCAGTGTTAATATTGTATGTTTTATGTTGATTTTAACGATTGTTTTTACTGTAATTGATGTTCTTACTGGATAACTGTTTTATTGCTGTGTTTTGATATTTGATTGTTTTATCGGGCAAGCCCCCATGTAAGCCGCCCCGAGTCCCTTCGGGGAGATGGGGCGGGGTATAAAAATAAAGTTATTATTATTATTATTATTATTATTATTATTATTATTATTATTATTATTATTATTATTATATCATTGAGCACCAAAGCCAGAATTGTCTATGTCATTGTATTTCCAGTTTCTACACATGTTTAAGAAACCTGTACTATGAAGAAAGCTGATAGGAAGAAGATCAAACCATTTGAAATGTAATGTTGGAAAAGAAAAGAGTTCCATGGATACTGTGGACTGCCAAAAAAGGAAAATACAGTAGAGTCTCACTTATCCAACACTCTCTTATCCAACGTTCTGGATTATCCAACGCTTTTTTGTAGTCAATGTTTTCAATATATCGTGATATTCTGGTGCTAAATTCATAAATACAGTAATTGCTACATAGCATTACTGCGTATTGAACTACTTTTTCTGCCAAATTTGTTGTCTAACATGATGTTTTGGTGCTTCATTTGTAAAACCTAATTTGATGTTTAATAGGCCTTTCCTTAATGCCTCCTTATTATCCAACATATTCGCTTATCCAACATTCTGCCGGCCCGTTTATGTTGGATAAGTGAGACTCTACTGTAAATGTGATGTTGGGCTAATCAGTCCTGAGCTTTCTCTGAAGTCAAAATCATTAAAATGAACCTTTGGACATATTATGAGAAGATATGACTCACTAGGAAAGATAATAATGTTATTATTATCAGGAATTCACAAATTGGCAGCACTTCTGATACTATCCACGGTCTTAATACCCATTCTATCCATGAGAATCAGCTCTCCTATACATCTTTAGCTTTGAGCAAAAGGTTGCTTTTTAGGCATAGCTTACTTCCAAAGCTCCCAAAAATAAATCACCTGTATACAAATATGAAAAAATGAAGATTCTCAGCCAAGAGCTTTGTATTTTACTTGTTATTGTCATCCGTTGCATTCCCACCCAGAGTGAGATGTGTGTTTTTTCAAGGATCCCTACAGCTGTTGAACAAATATGCTAATTCAGGGGAACGTGGTGTAAATCTCAACGTTCACATCCATGCTGCGAATAGTTCCCGCTTTGTTCTCAAAACGGAATGTTAAAGCAGGAAATGTCTGATCAAAGAGTTTTCAAGTTTCATTTTTAGGAAAGTGACTCATTCGCCGTTTATGCTGCAATGGGCTCTTTATTCGGCAACAAAGCCACCTGCAGCAGAAAGAAATGTGTGCTCTGAAGAGAACTTAATGACAGGCAAACATGGAATCGCTAAGCAGGTTACAGCAATCTTTCAATTTGCTCTGTGTTCGGAAAGATCTTCCTTGGCTGGTAAGCCGTCTGAAAATTGAAAAAGAAATAAAACAAAGCCTCTCCCAAGTGTCCCCCCCCCCCCCACAATAAAAACTGCCTCTATGGAGCCCCCGATAGCACAGTGTTAAAGTGCTGAGCTGCTGAATTTGTGGACTGAAAGGTCACAGGTTCGAATCCGGGAAGTGGAGTGAGCACCCGCTGTTAGCCCCAGCTTCTGCCAACCTAGCAGTTTGAAAACATGCAAATGTGAGTAGATCAATAGGTACCGCTCTGGCGGGAAGGTAACGGCATTCCCGGCCACATGACCTTGGAGGTGTCTATGGAAAACGCCGGCTCTTTGGCTTAGAAATGGAGATGAGCACCAACCCCCAGAGTCAGACATGACTGGACTTAACGTCAGGGGAAACCTTTATCTTTATCTCTATGCAAGGGGACTCAGGGCAGCTTCTAAAGTAAAATTGGCAAACATTCAATGCCACTACAAGACGTAATAAACAACTGACAGACAATTATGATGTTCAATGTTTTTCTATATTTTATGTATTAATTTTGGGATGTAATTTTAGGCTATGTATCATTGTGTTTTCAGGGCTTGATCCCCATGTAAGCCGCCTCGAGTCCCTTCGGGGAGATGGGGCGGGATATAATAATAAAGTAGTTATTATTATTATTATTATTATTATTATTATTATTATTATTATTGGAAGGTATGTGGTAAGACAGCATTTAATCAGGATATATTTATTCATTCATGCATTTATTTATTTTAAGTAAAGGTAAAGGTTTTCCCCTGACGTTAAGTCCAGTCGTGACCGACTCTGGGGGTTGGTGCTCATCTCCATTTCTAAGCCGAAGAACCGGCGTTGTCCATAGACACCTCCAAGGTCATGTGGCCAATGGCATGACTGCATGGAGTGCCGTTACCTTCCCGCCGGAGCAGTACCTATTGATTTACTCAGATTTCCATGTTTTCGAACTGCTAGGTTGGCAGGAGCTGGGGCTAATGGTGGGAGCTCACCCCGCTCCCCGGATTTGAACCTGTGACCTTTTGGTCCTCAAGTTCAGCAGCTCAGTGCTTTAACACTTGCCCTTCTCACCCCAAAGGGGACTCAGGGTGGATCACAGAACATCCATATTCAGCAAACATTGAATTCCTTTTATACACAGACAAGACAGACAATTGTACATAGATGGAGATATATATATAGATTTTTCCCATCTTCGGCATCTCAGAGACTTGTGCTCGGTTCCTGCCATGGGGGGGTGGAGGGTGCTGTCACTCCATCTCCCTGCTTTGTTCGTAAACTTTCCTCCATTTACTATGGGTGCCTTTAAAATATCTCCCCACTTTTAAGCAGTACCTGTTTATCTACTTACATTTTGCTTTCAAACCGCTAGGTAGGCAGAAGCTGGCCTAAAGGCCAGGAGCTCACCCTGACCCGGGGTTCGAACTGTCAACCTCTTGATTGACAAGTTTTACTACAGCTGGTGGTTTAACCTGCTGTGTTAAAGTTCATTGGATATGACATCATTTAGAATAATGCAAAACTGTGTGATTTAAGGTCATATTATGTTATTATCTAGCTCAGTTTTATATACTGTAATTAGAAGCCATTACTGCCTAAAATGTCATTTGAAGGAAGTCAATATAACAGTAACGTCTCTTTCATCATAATTTCTGTAGAAGGAATATATTGCCATTTTCCCCAAACAGTTGCTGTCATCATCATCACCACCATCATCATTATCTTCTAGATTTTTCAGCAAAATTGGGAGTCACAGGTTGTCACATGGCAGAATAAAAATACCGACCATAGCACAACATCAGTGTCACGAGAGACTATTTTAACAGCACTCTCACCTTGTCAGATTTCTTACTTACAAAAACGAGTGGGTAGTATATTATCTTTCCCTAACATCCAGTAAACATTACTGTGAAAAACTACACCCTTCTTATTTACCACGTCTGTATTTTGTCATGGCCACGAAGGCATTTGGGAACAAGGAAACATTTTCGAAATAAATTTTATCCTGGGTATTGGTACCAAAGGAATAAAATGAAGTTCTCTTCCCTCAGTATCTGTGAGATTCTGATGCCAAATTATACTTCCTGAAATGCCAAGGAGACAGAGAACAGATGTGCCAGGTGCATTAAAAAGAAATGTGTTACACCAGCAGTGTAGACAGCATGAAATTGGAATATAAGATCATATTCAAAAAGTGTAGGTAACTCCCACAATGAGCTGGATAAAGACAACATTGAAGATGATCCACATGCAAACACAGGATTTTCAACTTCATTTAAGCTTCCTAAATAGAAATAATAATAATAATAAACTTTATTTATACCCCACCACCATCTCCCCAACAGGAACTCGGGGCGGCTTACATGGGGCCATGCCCAGAACAATACAATTTGACAGAATATAAAAAGAGCAACAAATCATAACACATTGAACAATACAATAAATGATAATAAGGCAAAAATAGAACCTTATTTTTATTTTGCTTCTCAATATCCAAATGCTAAGAACATAAAAAAATGGAATATACTAGTGGACTGGACCAAAGATCCACCCAATCCAATATTCTATAACAGCCAGGCTTTGGATGCCTTATTTAATGCATTTACTTTGTTGCCCCCAGTGGCACAGTGGGTTAAACCACTGAGCTACTGAACTTGCTGACCAAAAGTCCCATTGACTTAATGCATGACAAAGTCCCATAAACATGAATATACCAAGACTGCAAGATAATCCAGGAAAGCAAAAGCTTGCTTCATGACTTGAGCGAGAAGTTGCTTTGACAAAGATTTCTCTCTCAGCACACTCTTTTAATACACTTTGCATAGCATGAACGCATTTCTTTGTCCTCTGACCTCCCTCTTGTTTGCTATTCTAGCACTCCTGCAAATCCTGAATTCCAAACGGCCAGCTCGATCCAAAGATTCTGTTTCGTCAAGGCCAGACAGCTCATTAGCATTAGCGTCTGTCTGCACGCTATCAGACTGGGAGCTGTCCTCCCTTTGCACCTGGCTAGCTTCAGTATCATCTTCAGAATCATCAACACCATTCCCTGCTGTGGGAAAGCCTCCCTGCTCCTCATCTTCCACAGCAGGAACATTCTGAACCTGAATCCCATAATTCCCATCAGAGTCATCTTAAACCTGAATCTCATCATCTTGAACCTGAATCCCATAATCCCCATCAGAGTCACTCTGAGGCTCTAGCTGAGTCATAACATAAATAAATAAATTCTGAAGCTGTGACAATTCTCATCAGTCCAGATTTATTCTCATCAGCGTTGCTCGACACTCAAAAACATGCATTTCAATCATTTTTTAATATTTTAAAAATATTCTTCCCATCTTTTCTCTCATTCATAGTGTTATCATAATTCAAAGCCAACTAGGCAGCAATGAACAACAAAAGCAGAGGTCACTCCTACCCTGTTTTCCCGAAAATAAGACATCCCCAGAAAATAAGACCTAGTAGAGGTTTTGCTGAATTTCTAAATATAAGGCCTCCCCCAAAAGTAAGACCTAGCAAAGTTTTTGTTTGGAAGCATGCCTGCCAAACAGAACATGCAGGATTGGTAAATGTACATATACCATAGATTGTTGTACATGGAAATAATGGTAGTAACAAGAAATTCTTGATAGGATTCACAGTTTGTCTGGTTATGCTGGTTCGTGATGACAACTACTGTACAGTATATAATAAATGTTCAGTTTTTTTGTTCAACAACAAATGTGAATTCTTTTTCATGGAAAAATAAGACATCCCCTGAAAATAAGACCTAGCGCATCTTTGGGAGCAAAAATTAATATAAGACACTGTCTTATTTTCGGGGAAACACGGTATGTCTTGGTTACTGATCTTTTCGACCATGAATGGCTGAGGCTGAATGTAGGGACCATCTGCCATTCTCAATGCTCTGCCACTAAGTTATGGCTTCCCCTTGAAAGGGCAAGAATGCACATTACAGTTGCTATGAGTATGGCATGAAAAACGGTCTTCCGGAGGGTGATGACAACCCTTACCTAGCCTATAACATTTTATGTCATTATCTAACGATCCATCCACATTACTCGGGGGAATTTCCCAGCTGCATGTAGCTGGTGGGTAATGGAAACTCACCACACGATGATGGTGAATCACAAGTCTGACTCACCCCATTATTTGCAAATGTTTCAAGGCAGGCCGGGACTTCATTTATTCATCCCGTTGCTTAAAATACGTTCATCCCATTTTTCACTCCGCAGTTTCCACAGCCGCTTACAGCACCATATTAAAAATCATACATCATAATTAGCAAAAACAAAATAACAAATGCATCACCAGTTAGAGGCAGCAATAAAAGGGATCCCACAGTAAATGGAATATAATGCACTATATATAATATACTAGCTGTGCCCAGCCACGCGTTGCTGTGGCTGATGGGACTCATTTGTTGACCAAGTAGAATAGCAGTGAATAGCCTTGCAGCATTAAAGTCTGGGTGTTTTTTGTTTACGTGAGCTGGAATACAATGGAATAGGTTTGCTGCTTGGAAGGCTGGGTACTTGCGTTGTAGGGAAATGGTTTTTTAGCCAATTTGAATTGCACTGAATAGCCTCGGTGTTTCAAAGACTGACTGCTTTCTACATAGGGGCATCCTTTCTTGGGCAGGCTGAATGAGACAGAGTAGCCTCATGGCTTGAAACCCTGAGGGTGTACTATCAAGGGGAAATGTTGCTTGGTTAGGTTGAATAGCAGTGAATAGCCTTGCTGTTTGCAAGCCTGGTTGCTTCCTGCAACCGGGGGAATCCTTTGTTGGGAGGTGTTAGCTGGCCCTGGTTGTTTTGTGTCTGGTATTCCCATTTTCAGAGTGTTGTTCTTTATGTAATGTCCTGATTTTAGAGATTCTATTGTTTTGTATTATTACACCACAGTAATTTTAGGTATTATATTTGTTGCCTGAGAGTACAGGCAGGCGGCTCCTTTTTCCAATCCCTGGAAGAGAGACAGAGGCCCAACCAGGCGGACGGGTGGGTTTTTAAGGCCCTGTGGAGGTTCTTGACGGGATTTTTTGTTGTAACAACCTAGAGGTGTGGATGATGGGTTGTGTTGTCAAATTTCGAGGTTGGATGGCCTTTAGTTTTGTTGTTTTGCTCGGTGCCGCGATTCCATCACTCTTTTATATATATATATACACTAGCTGTGCCCAGCCACGTGTTGCTGTGGTGAAGTATAGTGGTATGGGAAATAAAGTATCTTAATATCTCCTTATCATCCAATGTATTCGCTTATCCAACGTTCTGCCGGATAAGTGAGACTCTACTGTATTATATAATTTTATTCTGCAAAATGGCTGTTTTTATGAGATTATTTTCAACAGAAATCAAAGCTTGAATCTCAGACTGGTTTAGACCCAACAATGCAAAGGACAGGTGGCTCTGCAACAGAGAGCTTTGGTGTGGAAAAAACATAATAGACAACTAGTCTGTCTCCTTTCATTTTTTGACCTTTAATTGAAAGATTGAAGATAAGTAGCTCCTCGGAGGAAGCAAGGGACTGATTCACTTTACTTTGTAACTCCAAAATGAAAAAGCTTCCTAGAAGCCTTTACTATATCTTCCAGATCGCCCTCTTGTCAGTCTGAGAAGTTCATAGCCAAGTAAAACGCGAGAAATGGATTGATAGTGCCATGACGGACAGGGGCTTCTTAAGGGAGAGGTGAAAGGCCTCGAGTTAATATATTTGTGCCTCCCTAAGGACATTTCTTTTGTGCAAAGCCGATGTTTCTGACCTCAGAATCACCTGTCTCTTCGGATCAAGATTCACGGAAGATTGATTAAGATTGTTTGTATAGTTCTATGCTATTTTAAACTACAGTCTGTTTATTCTGTTTTTAAGTATGACAGTTGTGTTTTAACTAGCTTATTTTATGATGTTGTGATTATTTTATGATGTTGTGATCTGGTTGGGATTGTCCCCATGTGAGCCACTCTGAGTCCCTTCGGGGAGATGGAGGTGGCATACAAAAAACAAAGTAGTTATTATTATTATTATTATTATTATTATTATTATTATTATTATTATTATTATTATTATTATTATGACACAGCAAATAAGACAGATATGCTGGATTTCGTATCACAAAATCACAAGTCGAACACTTCCCAAGTGTCTAGGACTGTGTGATGTATTTTCGGATGATGCATGCAGATCCCAGTAGGGTGGCCTTTTGCAGTTGGCAGATCGTAATTTTGTCAATGTCTATTGTTTCCAAATGCCGCCTGAGATCTTCTGGCACGGCACCCAATGTGCCGATCACCACCGGGACCCACCTGCACTGGTTTCTGCCAGAGTCTTTGAAGTTCAATCTTGAGGTCCTGATAGCGGCTGAGTTTTTCCTGTTGTTTTTCGTCAATGCGACTGTCACCTGGGATGGCAACATCAATGATCCAAACCTTTTTCCTTTCCACAGCTGTGATGTCTGGTGTGTTGTGTTGTGTTATTATTATTATTATTATTATTATTATTATTATTATTATTATTATTAGCTTTGCCTGGCCATGCGTTGCTGTGGCTTATGGGAATCATTTGTTGGCCAGGTGGAATAGCAGTGAATAGCCTTGCAGCCTCAAAGCCTGGCCGCTTTCTACTTTGCGGAATCCTTGGTTGGCCAGGTTGAATAGCAATTAATAATCTCAGTACGGCAGGTATGAGTACTGCGATTAGCCACCTTGATTAGCATTTAATGGCCTTACAGCTTCAAAGCCTGGCTGCTTCCTGCCTGGGGGAATTCTTTGTTAGGAGGTTTTAGCTGGCCTTGGTTGTTTCCTGTCTGGATTTTCCCTGTTTTCAGAGTGTTGTTCTTTTTTTACTGTCCTGATTTTAGATATTACTAGCTGTGCCCGGCCACGCGTTGCTGTGGTGAAGTGTGGTGGTATGGGAAATAAAGTATTGAGGAATTGGTGGTAGTTAAGGTAAAGGGTAAAGGTTTTCCCCTGACGGAGCTTAGCCTTCTAACTGGCAGCAATTGGATAAAAACAATTATTCCTCTCTCTCTAATTAGGACTTTATTTTTCATTTCTTTTTGTTGTATGAACGTAGAGGCATGCATGAGGGGTTGTGCTGCCAAGTTTAGTGTTTCTGGGATGTGTAGTTTTGTTGTTTTGTCCTAGGCCGAAATTTCATTACCCTTTTATAGATATAGACTAGCTGTGCCCGGCTACGCGTTGCTGTGGCAAAGTGGTGGTGGTATTGGTTAAAAATTGTTGTGTAATTTTTATTTGACGTTATTTGCAGTTTTTTATTAATTTTATTGTAAGTTATGTTTTTAATTATTATATTTTATTATTTTCTTGTATTTTTTTAGTTATTTTGTATTTTATTGTATTAATTTTTAGTGTTTTTTATTATTTTTTATTGGGTTGCTAGGAGACCAAGTTGGAGGAGCTTAGCCTTCTAACTGGCAGCAATTGGATAAAAGCAATTATTCCTCTCTCTCTAATTAGGACTTTATTTTTCTTTTCTTTTTGTTGTATCAACCTAGAGGCGTGGATGATGGGTTGTGTTGTCAAATTTCGAGCTTGGGGGGCCTGTAGTTTTGTTGTTTTGTGGGTCGCCGTGATGCCATCACTTTTTTATATATATAGATATAGATATAGAATCATAGAATCATAGAATAGTAGAGTTGGAAGAGACCACATGGGCCATCTTGTCCAACCCCCTGCTAAGAAGCAGGAAATCGCATTTCAAGCACCCCCGACAGATGGCCATCCAGCCTCTGCTTAAAAGCCTCCAAGGAAGGAGCCTCCACCACGGCCCCGGGGAGAGAGTTCCACTGTCGAACAGCCCTCACAGTGAGGAAGTTCTTCCTGATGTTCAGGTGGAATCTCCTTTCCTGTAGTTTGAAGCCATTGTTCCGTGTCCTAGTCTGCAGGGCAGCAGAAAACAAGCTTGCTCCCTCTTCCCTATGACTTCCCTTCACATATTTGTACATGGCTATCATGTCTCCTCTCAGCCTTCTCTTCTGCAGGCTAAACATGCCCAGCTCTTTAAGCCGCTCCTCATAGGGCTTGTTCTCCAGACCCTTAATCATTTTAGTCGCCCTCCTCTGGACGCTTTCCAGCTTGTCAACATCTCCATTCAACTGCGGTGCCCAGAATTGGACACAGTGTGATTCCAGGTGTGGTCTGACCAAGGCAGAATAGAGGGGGAGCATGTCTTCCCTGGATCTAGACGTTATTCCCCTATTGATGCAGGCCAGAATCCCATTGGCTTTTTTAGCAGCCGCATCACATTGTTGGCTCATGTTTAACTTGTTGTCCACGAGGACTCCAAGGTCTTTTTCGCACACACTGCTGTCAAGCCAGGCGTCCCCCATTCTGTATCTTTGATTTCCATTTTTTCTGCCGAAGTGAAGTATCTTGCATTTGTCCCTGTTGAACTTCATTTTGTTAGTTTTGGCCCATCTGTCTAGTCTGTCAAGATCGTTTTGAATTCTGCTCCTGTCTTCTGGAGTGTTAGCTATCCCTCCCAGTTTTGTGTCGTCTGCAAACTTGATGATCGTGCCTTCTAACCCTTCGTCTAAGTCGTTAATAAAGATGTTGAACAGAACCGGGCCCAGGACGGAGCCCTGCGGCACTCCACTTGTCACTTCTTTCCATGATGAAGATATAGATATAAAAGGGTAATGAAATTTCAGCCTAGGAGAAAACAAAAAAACTATAATAATAATCTCTCTCTCTCTATATATATATATATATGTGTGTGTGTGTGTGTGTGTGTGTATATATATATATATATAGAGAGAGAGAGAGAGAGATTATTATTATTATGTTCACTGTTGTATTTAAAATAATGCCATATTCAGGAAAGTTTACTCGTTTACACGGAGTTCTTAACACCAAAGATTCTTCCTCGTTTTTTTCCCCCTGTAGAAGAGAATTTAGCGAATGCGACAATCCCCCCCCCCCCCCCCCGTTGCCATGCAGGGTGCCAAAGAATAGCATCTGGTACAAAGCTAGTACTGTTAAACCCCCAACTGTAACTGAGAAGCAGATTGCAACCGCGGTGTAGAACTAGAGCATGGAGTGTCAAATGAACCACACGCTTTAGTAATTAATTGTACCTCTATACTCGGTAGGGAAGAAGGGTGACTGTCAAAGATGGCAGCCAAGCCTTCCATCTCTGGAGAAAGAGAAAGAAAGACAACCGCAGAGATGGATCAGCCGCTGTAGGAAGAAATGCTGAACTTTCTTTGCATTTTTCAAGCTTAAAAAATTAAAGAGAGGCAGGGCACACTTTTGTATTAGGCTAATTGTGGAAGGATAAAGAAAGAAACAATTATCATCGCTATGGTGTCCTAACTATCTGGTTGTTAAGTCTTTGAAATGAAGGCTTTTCAACATGTCGTCTTCTTTAATGGCTTTTCAACATTTCAAATTAGAATTTGCTTTTGTTTATATTCTGAGTAACCTAGGGTTCCTTCCAGGGAGAAAGCAACTAAAAGGTAAAGGTAAAGGTTTCCCCTGATGTTAAGTCCAGTCGTGACCGGCTCTGGGGGTTGGTGCTCATCTCCGTTTCTTAGCAAAGAGCCGGCATTGTCTATAGACGTCTCCAGGTCATGTGGCCGGCATGACTGCATGGAGCGCTGTTATCTTCCCGCCGGAGGGGTACCTATTGATCTACTCACATTGGCATGTTTTCGAACTGCTAGGTTGGCAGGAGATGGGGCAGGAAGGTAATGGAGCTCCATGCAGTCATGCCGGCCACATGACCTTGGAGTTGTCTATGGACAACGCCGGCTCTTCGGCTTAGAAATGGAGATGAGCACCAACCCCCAGAGTCGGTCACAACTGGACTTAACGTTAGGGGAAAACCTTTACCTGGCCGGGCTGTGGCGCAGCTGGCTAGTAACCAGCTGCAATAAATCACTACTGACCAAGAGGTCATGAGTTCAAAGCCCAGGTCGGGTTAAGCCCCCAACCATTAAATAGCCCGGCTTGCTGTTGACCTATGCAGCCCTGAAAGACAGTTGTATCTGTCAATTAGGGAAATTTAGGTACGCTTTATGCGGGAGGCTAATTTAACTAATTTACAACATCATAAAACTGCCAGCAAAACACGAAGAAAGGAATGAGGAAGTACAGCCAATAGTGGACAGTGAAGCAACAGCTCCCCCTGTGGCCGGAATCTTGAAGCTGGAAAAAAATGTTAAATGCCTCTGTGTCTGTCTATACTGTATGTTGTTTGTCTGTTGGCATTGAATGTTTGCCATATATGTGTTCATTGTAAAAGTAAGCATTGTAATCCGCACTGAGTCCCCTTCGGGGTGAGAAGGGCGGAATCTAAATACTCTAAATAAATAAATAAATATTACAGATTAGGCACCAAAACATCATGTTATACAACAAATTTGACAGAAAAGGTAGTTCAATACGCAGTAATGTTATGTTGTAATTACTGTATTTACGAATTTAGCACCAAAATATCACGATATATTGAAAACATTGACTACAAAAATGCACTGGATAATCCAGAACCTTGGATAAGTGAGTCTTGGATAAGTGAGACTCTACTGTAATATAAGAAGTGGCCAATAGATCAAACAAACCATTCTTCTTGTGTTCACTATTTTATGACCCTGTTCTTTGTGATTTTTATTCTTATTTCTTTTCTCACCCCGAGTTTTAACTTACTGTTCATGTGGCCCGCCCTTGTTTTATTGTTCTTCTGATTTTGCGTTGTAATGTATATTATCATTTATTGTATTGTTCAATGTGTTATGATTGGTTGCTCTTTTTATATTCTGTCAAATTGTATTGTTCTGGCCATGGCCCCATGTAAGCCGCCCCGAGTCCCCATTGGGAAGATGGTGGCGGGGTATAAATAAAGATTATTATTATTATTTTATTATGACACAGCAAACAAGATAGATATGCTGGATTTCATATCACAAAATCACAAGTCGAACACTTCCCAAGTGTCTAGGACTGTGTGATGTATTTTCGGATGATGCGCGCAGATCCTAGTAGGGTGGCCTTTTGCAGTTGGCAGATCGTAATTTTGTCAATGTCTATTGTTTCCAAATGCCGGCTGAGATCTTTTGGCACGGCACCCAGTGTACCCATCACCACCGGGACCACCTGCACTGGTTTCTGCCAGAGTTTTTGAAGTTCAATCTTGAGGTCCTGATAGCGGCTGAGTTTTTCCTGTTGTTTTTCGTCAATGCGACTGTCACCTGGGATGGCGACATCAATGATCCAAACCTTTTTCTTTTCCACAACTGTGATGTCTGGTGTGTTGTGTTCCAGAACTTTGTCAGTCTGGATTCGGAAGTCCCACAGTAACTTTGCGTGCTCATTGTCCAATACTTTTGCAGGTTTGTGTTCCCACCAGTTCTTTGCTGCTGGGAGGTGGTACTTGAGGCATAAGTTCCAATGGATCATTTGGGCCACATAGTTGTGCCTCTGTTTGTAGTCTGTCTGTGTGATTTTCTTACAGCAGCTGAGGAGATGATCAATGGTTTCGTCGGTTTCCTTGCACAGTCTGCATTTTGGGTCATCAGCTGATTTTTCGATCTTTGTCTTCATTGCCTTTGCCCTGATGTCTTGCTCCTGGGCTGCAAGGATCAGGCTTTCTGTCTCCTTCTTCAGGGTCCCATTCGTGAGCCAGAGCCAGGTCTTCTCCTTATCAGCTTTTCCTTCAATTTTGTCAAGGAACTTTCCATGCAATGTTTTGTTGTGCCAGTTGTCAGCTCTAGTTTGTAGTGCGGTTTTCTTGTACTGGTTTTTTGTCTGCTGTGCTTTGAGGAGTTTCTGATTTTTTACTTCAATCAAAGCAGGTTCTTCACTTTGCTTTACATATTCTGCCAGGGCATGTTCTTCTTCTTTGACTGCTTGTTATTATTATTATTCTTTCAGGTAATATCCTACTGATGGAGGCCCAACACAAAGGCAAACCTATCATGAGATTTTATTGACAAAATCTGCTCACAGAAGTTTTGCCAGAGGCTAAGAGAATGTGGTTTTCCAAGTCTGAGTGAGAATATGAACCCCAATTTATAGAGATATCATCTAACATTCAAACCTCTACGTCATACTGCTCCATTAAGCCAGCAATGCTCCCCATTCTCAAGTTTGGTTCCATGTTTGTCAGTTTGTGCAAGCAGATTGATACACCCAAGACCGAGTCTTGATTTATACCACAATAATACAGCGGAGCAACATTCAGCTCCATATCTCCGACTGATGGTTTGTTTCTTTGCCCACCATCCCATAATGGCGTTATTAACATTTAAATGATAACAGCTCAGAACGGAAGCAATCACATCACCGAAGTGAACACTGCGCTGGGCAGCGGAGGCATTTTTCCCCAACTGCCTTCCCTCTGGTTGCAGATATTGCTTAGTTGGAGACAGATTTCTCCGCACTAGTGGGTTATCAGCGTGAGAGTGTGCTGATTTACATTCTGAAGGTTATCTCTCCAATAGGAAAAGGTTAGGATGTGTCTTTCTTGGCTCCAAAAGAAGAAGAGAGACTGCTGTAAACAGGAGCTGCTAGTTTCTGAGAAGAACTAACCATGCATCCAGTTCTCAGGGAGAAATAGCTCTCTTGAATGGGAGGGTCAGGAAGACCCATGTATGGGTTGAACCTTAACATTAGACAGAGTTTGAAAGTAATGTATTTTAAGTAATGACATCATTGGCATCATATGTAATGTCAACTCTTGAGAGCAATGAAGTCATATCAATGCTCTTTTCCCAAATCACATAACAAGTTTGAATATCTGCATTACCTTTCAGTGTCTCCAATGCTTGGGGCATTTGGAGTGGATTTTCTTATCAAGTTTTAGTTCAATTTTATTTTTCAGGTGCAATCTTCAAATAATAAAGCCTTTGGAATGCCCTCCCACCTGAAATTAGATAGACTCCCTCCCTCCTGTCTTTCCGAAAAAGAACGAAAACATGGTTATGGGACCAGGCTTTTGAGCAAGAGTAGCAGCAGAAATGTGATATGACAACTGTCTGACTCAATGACAGACCCCATTTGGACTTGAAATGTGCCGTGAATGTAATAATAATAATAATGTATTTGTTTGACCAGTCATATGACCATTTCAAAGTGCAACATAAATAAAAACAAGGCAAAAAGGATGGGAGGACAGCAAAAAAAGGGCAAAAAATTCAATACAAGAGAAATGATGATGACAATGATGAACATACTGCGAGTCCCTTCGGGGAGATGGAGGCGGGGTACAAGAATAAAGTTGTTGTTGTTGTTATTATTATTATTATTATTATTATTATTATTATTATTATTATTATGATGTCACAGCAAACAAGACAGATATGCTGGATTTCGTATCACAAAATCACAAGTCGAACACTTCCCAAGTGTCTAGGACTGTGTGATGTATTTTCGGATGATGCGTGCAGATCCCAGTAGGGTGGCCTTTTTATTATTATTATTATTATTATTATTATTATTATTATTATTATTATCCTATTTCCCAAGGCAGAATTTCTGCTGCAAGTTATAGCCCGCAGAAGATTTTGCTAGCAATATTTCACCATGCATTTCTTGAAAACTATCCACAAATCTGGACTTATTTTATGCAAAATAAAGCATATACATTGCAGGAAGTGCTGTTTCCTGGGATGGAAACTTGGTTTATGGCAGAAAATCCATTTTTTTCTGTAATAAAAGTATTGCTAAGATTCTCAACTATCTACCATTCTCCCCATTTCTGAGACATTTGATAAATGTCTTTCTCCACTGTTCAGATATTTCTAAATATTCTTTCAAAACAGCCAGCTTCTCTATGTGAAAGAGCCACTCCAGTGAACCGTCTTGTACTTCACCCCAGGTTGCAAAATATCTTGGAAGGGCAATAAATGCAGAGTTTGTCCTTGTGAAATCAGAGCACACTGCTTGTTTTTTCCTTCATTTTAGTATGCTTTCCAATATACACACACACATTTGGCCAGCATCTACTAAGTAGGTGATCTAGTTGGCCCTCATTGCAATGAGCTCAGGAAGGGAGAAAATAGGAATTAATATTTTGGAAACTAAGTTGTCATCCCTTTCCATTTCCCCTTCCCAGCATGTTTGCCAATATGTGTAGTGCTTAACTAGTGAGTCGTTCAGTGGATTATACAAAATGCAGAGATAAAGAGAACGCGGATTTAGATTTGGATATTGCAAAAGAGGATTAAAATTCAATTTGGGACCAGGTTGGGATAATTTCCATCCATATAAGCAACAATGTGCTTAAGGATTCAGCCTATAACTTGCTTATCAGTTGATAAGTGGCAGTGGATTTTGTTCCTTCTTCTAGATCAGAAATAAGCAATAAACATCAACAGGGGTCTTGGCACACTCTGGAGCTCGGCGCTGAATTAATGTCGGGCGAAAAATAATTCGTGATTCTTTACAAGTGTTGCAAGAGAGTTTGAATCCTCCAGCACCAATAATACACATAACAGAGGTTGCTGCAATTTGCAAATTATCACAATATGTGCTGTCCAACGGGTCAGATTTTATGGCACGCACCAACATTATTTCATGATGTGGAAATTAATGATCTCCTTGTTTTGCAGAAAAACTTCATAAACAGGAGGAGCACTTGGTGGGCTTCACTGCATATGTTCCACGTAGAACAGTGGTTCTCAACCTCCCTAATGCCGTGACCCCTTAATATAGTTCCTCAAGTTATGGTGATCCCCTACCATAAAATTATTTTCATTGCTACTGCATAACTATAATTTTGCTACTGTTATGAATCATCATGTAAATATCTGATATACAAGATGAATTTTGAATATATCCTAAAACTCCCCTATGGATCTCTCCATTGGAAGCAGGACAAAGGAGACTGTTAGACTGGAAGAAGTGGCCCACATACAAAGATATACTAAAACGGATCAGTGGAGAGATGGAAATGAAATCCCAAGAAGAAATCAAGGAAAATTTTACAAATATATCGTGGTTTCAATATAGGCAATTAAGAGAATATTATAATAAAGATAGGAAAGAAGGATTCATGCTTAAAGAAACATTCTGGGACAGAATTATGAATTCTGAAAAAAAATTGATAACAAAGATACAGTAGAGTCTCACTTATCCAACACTCGCTTATCCAATGTTCTGGATTATCCAACACATTTTTGTAGTCAATGTTTTCAATATATCGTGATATTTTGGTGATAAATTCATAAATACAGTAATTACTACATAGCATTACTGTGTATTGAACTACTTTTTCTGCCAAATTTGTTGTCTAACATGATGTTTTGGTGCTTCATTTGTAAAATCATAAACAAATTTGATGTTTAATATGCTTTTCCTTAATGCCTCCTTATTATTATTCTGCCGGCCCGTTTATGTTGGATAAGTGAGACTCTACTGTACTCCAAAATCACTATCATCATATCATTATGGCTCCTCCAGTGGCCTAGGGGATAAAAGCCTTGTGACTTGAAGGTTGGGTTGCTGACCTGAAGGCTGCCAGGTTCGAATCCCATCCAGGGAGAGTGCAGATGAGCTCCCTCTGTTAGCTCCAGCTCCATGCAGGGACATGAGAGAAGCCTCCCACAAGGATGGTAAAACATCAAAACATCCGGGCGTCCCCTGGGCAACGTCCTTTCAGACGGCCAATTCTCTCACTCCAGAAGCAACTCCGGTTGCTCCTGACACGGAAAAAAAAATCATATCATTGTCACTCAGTTTCATATTTTCTACATACATTGAATTTTTGGAAATGTAGCCACAGAAGTGGCAATACAATTTGTGCCAGGCAGAACTGTTGCACACATAGTATTGCCCAGAACTGTGAAATACATTTCCTTGTTCCCAAACTCACAGAAGACAGCAATACAAATCTTATCCATTCCAAGCAGAGTTGGTTTAATTGCTCATCATGTTTCCTATAAATCATGCATGGTGGTGATGTAGCTACAAACCTTTGCTGTGGATCTCATGCCCAACTGCTCTAATTCAGCCAAAGCCAAATAAGCAGCTTTCTTTCAGAGATCCAATTAAACCCACTACCTGGAATATATACGGTATCTGTGGTTAACCTTCTCCTTGCTCAAAGTCCCATGGCATTTCTAGCGCATGGGAGGAAAAGCTCTACTGGACAAGACTTTAAATGCCTTTGTAGCTGCCCTTTGACATCAAATTGTTTCATTACATTTTTCAGACACTCTCAATCTTCTATCACAAATCCCAGTGTCCTTCAGACAGAAACTGAAAGCCATAGAACAAAATAAATGATAAAGGTGGCGTGGGTGGAGGCTCTAATGGAAAGGTGGTTTTAATCATCTATCCTGGATTTATTATGTCCTTACCATCTATGTATTTTAATTCAACATTTTATTCTTGCATTGCTGTTTTAGTTGACTGGTTTTAAACTGTTATAATATTTTTGTTTCATATTGTTTGTTTTATCTTTTATACGGTGAATTGTATTTATGTTGTTGTTTATTTTGTTCCATTATGTTGTTTGGGCCATTGCCCCATGTAAGCCGCCCCGAGTCCCCATGGGGAGATGGTGGCGGGGTATAAATAAAGTTTTATTGTTATTGTTATTACAGTAGAGTCTCACTTATCCAACACTCGCTTATCCAACGTTCTGGATTATCCAACACATTTTTGAAGTCAATGTTTTCAATATATCGTGATATTTTGGTGATAAATTCATAAATACAGTAATTACTACATAGCATTACTGCATATTGAACTACTTTTTCTACCAAATTTGTTGTATAACATGTTGTTTTGGTGCTTAATTTGTAAAATCATAACCTAATTTGATGTTTAATAGGCTTTTCCTTAATGCCTCCTTATTATCCAACATATTCGCTTATCCAACGTTCTGCCGGCCCGTTTATGTTGGATAAGTGAGACTCTACTGTATCATTATTGACACAACGACATAGTCTGACACAGCAAACAAGATAGATATGCTGGATTTCATATCACAAAATCACAAGACGAACACTTCCCAAGCGTTCAGGACTGTGTGAGGTGTTGTTGTTGTTGTTGTTGTTGTATGACACAGCAAACAAGATAGATATGCTGGATTTTGTTTCACAAAATCACAAGTCGAACACTTCCCAAGTGTCTAGGACTGTGTGATGTATTTTCGGATAATGCACGCAGATCCCAGTAGGGTGGCCTTCTGCAGTTGGCAGATCGTAATTTTGTCAATGTCTATTGTTTCCAAATGCCAGCTGAGATCTTTTGGCACGGCACCCAGTTATTATTATTATTATTATTATTATTATTATTATTATTATTATTATTATTATTATTTTATTGTATGACACAACAAACAAGATAGACATGCTGGATTTCTATTATTATTATTATTATTATTATTATTATTATTATTATTATTAAAGGTGAGATTCAGAAATGTGAAGCCACAAAATAGACCGAGGAATGGAAGAAGCTAGGGATTATTATTCATGTTTGAATGCAACTCAGAGAGACAAGTTTCTGTCTTTGAGTGAAGCTCAAATCCATAACTTCCCATCATTTAATATCTTATTTTGTATAAAACTCAGATCAGTTCTCCAAAAACCCAAGATTTATATTCTTACAAGATTTGAATAATTCTGTTTTCGATATTGTTCCATTATCTGAAAGGGAGCCTAAACAGAGAAAGAAAGTCCATTTGGGGGAGGGAGTGGGGGGAATAACAGGAAAACAGGGGGGAATGGTTTAACTCTTTCAGCCCACCTTCTACCCCAGAGGTTTTATTATTTATTGATTGATTGATTTACAGTATTTATATTCTCAACCTGTTGGTCCCCAATACCATATTTTCTTCATGAAAAGCCTGGCCATTCTCCTTATCACTGAACAAGCTAATGCTGAAAATGTTTTCAAATGTGTCATGTCAATGCAAAGCTGTTTGTGACTTCTGAGGTTAGAAGAACAAATTAACCCCAAACAAAGTACAATGACCTTGAGTGATAGAGCTGCAATATTAAAGAAAAAAAAACCCCACAGAAGTACAGTTTTGGCATCTTCTCATCCTGCTCTGAAGGTCGTGCCATAAAGCCATCTGCAGACAGTTCAGAATCACAGATCAGAAAGTCCTGTTACTTGGATTTAGCACATTAACATGAGATGTGACTGGCTTTGAAAACTCTTTCAAAAACTTTTCTCCAGCCTTTCATTCTGTTTTTATTTTTATTTTTTGCTTGCACAGTGGGGACACTTGAGCAATTTAACCTTTTCAGATTCCAATATGGAATTATGTGATCCATGGGGACAGTAGTGCATGGATCCTCTCCTGTCATTCCATCAGTTTGGCACATCAATCAACTGTCACGACCAATGCCTGGGACCCTTGAATATGGGCCAAGCCCTATATATCTATTAGGCCTGTGCAAGCAATGAAAAAAATGTTTTAATACTCCTTACAAAATGTGGAAAAAAAATTCCAAGGCATTTCCAAAATTGAATGTGGCCTGTATCGTAACTACAGTAGTCTCACTTATCCAACATAAACGGGCCAGCAGAACATTGGATAAGCGAATATGTTGGATAACAAGGAGAGATTAAGAAGAAGCCTATTAAACATCAAATTAGATTATGATTTTACAAATTAAGCACCAAAACATCATGTTATACAACAAATTTGACAGAAAAAGTAGTTCAGTATGCAGTAATGCTACGTAGTAATTACTGTATTTACGAATGTAGCACCAAAATATCACGATGTATTGAAAACATTGACTACAGAAATGCGTTGAATAATCCAGAATGTTGAATAAGTGAATGTTGGATAAGTGAGACTCTACTGTATAATGAATAACTACTGAGTAATGAGTAATGTAACTATTTTTAATTACTTTTCGTTAATGGGGAAACTTCAGAGACACCTTTCTCCCTCATTGTTAGACCTATTGACATAAAACTTGCTACAATTGTAAAACATATTTACCACTGTTAGTTCACCAAGTTTCGGAATGTTTCACTCATCCACAGATTTCTGGGGAATTTTCAAAGTTTTTACAAACAATAAAAAAAAAACTACAAGAGCTACCTCCTTGGATTTTCTATACAATGACACAAGATAACAGGGGCTCATTCCCCCTAAGTTTCAGAAATATTCATACATCTACTGATATTTTTTTAAAGCCATAATAGCTATATTGAATATCTTTCATATTAACCAATAGAGCTTCAATTTAGGGATTTCTTCCCAGCCCAACACTGTTTTACTTACTTGTATTGAAGTATCAGTCAGTCCTCCTCTTTGCAGATTCAACAAATTACTGAAGCTCTGGCTGCTGTGAGGAAGAACAAATCTCTCCTCTATCCTAATTGGAGCTTTCTGATGCTGAGCAGAATTCTGGGAAATGTAGTTTAGGTCAGGGCCTTTTGAAGCCTCTTGAATAGGGCTTTTGACTTCCCAAACTACATTACCCAGAAGTCTCTGCTCTCTCAGTTTCTTTCCCAGCTCATTCGGCTTTAAAGAGGAAGGGCAGCCTTTTTGGCTTCCCTTGACTGCACTGAAAATGAAACTGACTTTGTTTGGCTTCCCAACATTACACAATTGAAACAAAAAAGTATTAGGTGGGTTTTGATCCTTATGTTTTTGCATGTTCCCTCCCCCTTGTTTCTTAATTATCTGTTGATATATATAAAAGTTACAAATTAAGTATGACTTACTAAATCACTTATAACTCCCAAAAATTCCTGCCATTTTACCGGCTGTTAGGATTTCTGGGAGTTGAAAGCCAAAACATCTGGGGACCCACAGGTTGCGAACCACTGTACTAAATAAAAATGAAGTTTTGCACACCCCTAATATCCACAGTCTATATATATAAAAGAGTGATGGCATCAGGGCAGCGGACAAAACAAAAAAACTACAGCCCCCCCCCCCCCCCAACCTCAAAATTTGATGACACAAGCCATCATCCACGGCTCTAGGTTGATACAACTAAAAGAAAAGAAAAATAAAGTCCTAATTAGAGGGAGAGGAATAATTGTTTTTATCCAATTGCTGCCAGTTAGAAGGCTAAGCTCCGTTAGGGGAAAACCTTTACTCTTTACCTTAACTACCACCAATTCCTCAATACTTTATTTCCCATACCACCATACTTCGCCACAGCAACGCGTGGCCGGGCACAGCTAGTAACTAATAAAGTTGTGGCCTACCTCTTTTGCAATTCTTTGTGCATGTCGTCTTTTTTTCCCAAAAGGAACCCTGTTGCCCTTGGACACACAATGGGTTATTCAGCCCTTGTTTGTGTCAGAAGCATGTTTGAAGGACAAGATGGACTAATCAATGTGTTCATAACAGCATCTCCTTTAAGCTTTACTCTAATAAAATGCCTGTCAAATTTTATGATAAAACCTAGTGCTGCTGGGATTTCTTACTCTCCTACAAAAGTTGCTCTAAGCAACTTCTTCGCATACACAGGCACAATTTAATCTCGTTGAAATCAGCAGGCTCCTGATGAGATGTAGACAACGTTATTCTGCCATTGCATTTGTATTCAGAAATCCCATGCCTGCACTTATATCCTGGTATTTACAACGTTGTTTGTATCATACGGGGTAGGCTTTTCATAAAGCATTAAGAAAATATTGACTTGATAGAGGTTTGAGTATAATAGAAAACATAGATTTCAAAACTGGCAATTTTTATACATAGCATTTCCAGTAACTGTCACAAATCCAAGGTGAGTGGTAGCAGCAGAAGTATTTGGTGATGACACTAAGCTGTTTGTTTATTCGTCATTCCAGAACATCTGCAGAATGGGCTCAGACCAAATTGCTAAGTCCAGTTATTTATTATTTATTTATTTACAGTATTTATATTCCGCCCTTTTCACCCCGAAGGGGACTCAGGGCGGATCACATTACACATATAGGCAAACATTCAATGCCTTTTAACATAGAACAAAGACAAACAAACATAGGCTTGAGCGGGCCTCGAACTCATGACCTCCTGGTCAGAGTGATTCATTGCAGCTGCTCTCCAGCCTGCACCACAGCCCGAGCCTATAGTTAAGCTAAACCCATTGAATAAATGGGGCATGTTAAATCAGAATATTTGAAAATCCAATTGATTAAGTGGATCTACTTGAGCTGAGATTTAATTGGATGTAGACTGTTAGGAGAGCAATGACCAACCTTGATAAAATAGTGAAGAGCAGAGACATCTGGATGAATGGATTCTAATCTTGGACATGCTTAAAATGTTATATAATGTGATTTTATTTTGCAATGGTATCTGTTGTTTTGTAGATTGTTTTACATGAATTGTTGTTTTTTACATTGTTTTTAGGCATTGAATTTTTGCCTATTTATTGTAAGCCGCTTTGAGTCCCCTCGGGGAGACCATTAACTTATCACCTCCATGCTTTTATATTATTTTTCCTACTTTCCACTTAGGAATATATAAATTTCACTGACTCAATTCTGTTGAGCTTTTCTACATCCAGATGTCGACAAGCTGGAATGTGTCCAGAGGAGGGCGATTGAAATGATCAAGGGTCTGGAGAACAAGCCCTATGAGGAGTGGTTCAAAGAGTTGTGAATGTTTGGCCTGCAGAAGAGAAGGCTGAGAGGACACACATTCCAGCTTGTCAACATCTACCTGTACCTTAAATTGTGGTGCCCAGAATTGGACACTATTCCAGATGTGGTCTGACTAAGGCAGAATAGAGGAGTAGCATGACTTCTCCTGAAATCATTTGCATGTGGCCAAAGAGGTTCATCCTATACACACGTAACCATTGCCTGCTGAGATAACTATCCTATAATATATTGTACTAGCTGTGCCCGGCCACGCGTTGCTGTGGCTTATGGGAATGCTTTGTTGGCCAGGTGGAATAGCAGTGAAGAGCCTTGCAGCCTCAAAGCCTGGCCATTTTCCTCTTATGGGAATCCTTGTTTGATGAGCTGGAATACAAAGGAATAGTCTTGCTGCTTGGAAGGCTGGATTATATGGCAGTGTGGAGTCAAGATAATCCAGTTCAAAGCAGATAATATAAGATTCTAAATGGGTTATATAGCTGTGTGGAAAGGCCTTGAGTCTACACTGCCATATAATTCAGTGCAAATTAGATAACCTGTGGAAGAGGCCTAAGTGAAGCCTAACTCTGCCTGTCCCCTGGGGTGAGTCGGTTGCTAGGAGACCAAGTGGGCGGAGCTTAGCCTTCTAACTGGCAGCAATAGGATAAAAACAATTATTCCTCTCCCTCTAATTAGGACTTCACTTTTCTTTTCTTTTTGTTGTATCAACCTAGAGGCGTGGATGATGGTTTGTGTTGTCAAATTTCGAGGTTGGGGGGCCTGTAGTTTTGTTGTTTTGTCTGCTGCCCTGATGCCATCACTCTTTTATATATATAGATATACATATAATATTGATAATAATATTATAATGGAATACAATATTATACTACTAATAATACAATATAATAATATTAATTATATAATTAAAGGTAAAGGTTTCCCCTGACATTAAGTCCAGTCGTGACCGACTCTGGGGGTTGGTACTCATCTCCATTTCTAAGCCGAAGAGCCGGCGTTGTCCGTAGACACCTCCAAGGTCATGTGGCCGGCATGACTGCATGGAGCACCGTTATCTTCCCACCAGAGTGGTACCTATTGATCTACTCACATTGGCATGTTTTCGAACTGCTAGGTTGGCAGTAGCTGGAGCTAACAGCGGGCGCTCACGCCGCTCCCGGGATTTGAACCTGGGACCTTTCGGTCTGCAAGTTCAGTGCTTTAACGCACTTCACCACCGGAGCTCCATAATATATTGTATATACATATAATATTGATAATAATATTATAATGGAATACAATATTATACTACTAATAATACAATCTAATAATATTAATTATATATTATATATTAAATGTAACATTACTAATAATATTACCGTATAATGATATAGTACGATATAGTAATTTAATGCTTATATTGTGCTATGCTAATAATATATTGTATGTTCATTTGATTTGTAAGCCTCTCTGAGTCCCCTTCGGGGTGAGAAGAGCAGGATATAAATGTAGTAAATAAATAGTAAATAAATGATGTAAATAAATAAATAAATAAACATGGACTTTACACGACCTGTAGAAAGATTTATTGAGGATTCTGGATGAATGGATTCTAATCTTGGACATACAGTAGAGTCTCACTTACCCAAAATAAACGGGCCGGCAGAATGTTGGATAAGCGAATATGTTGGATAATTAGGAGGCATTAAGGAAAAGCCTAATAAACATCAAATTAGGTTATGATTTTACAAATGAAGCACCAAAACATCATGTTAGACAACAAATTTGGTAGAAAAAGTAGTTCAATACGCAGTAATGTTATGTAGTAATTACTGTATTTACGAATTTAGCACCAAAGTATCATGATGTATTGAAAACATTGACTACAAAAATGCATTGGATAATCCAGAACGTTGGATAAGTGAGACTCTACTGTACTTAAAATTTTATATAATATGATTTTATTTTGCAATGGTATCTGTTTTATATGAATTGTTGTTTTGTAGATTTTTTTATATGAATTGTTGTTTTTACATTGTTTTTAGGCATTGAATTTTTGCCTATTTATTGTAAGCCGCTTTGAGTCCCCTCGGGGAGAAAGGCGGGGTAAAAATGATGTAAATAAATAAAAATAAATAACTAAATAAATACTAGATTCTTATCAACCGCACCTCTTTCTTATAATGTCCCAATTCTGAAATCAACCTCAAACAAAAGCGATTTTCCCTGCAAGTTTGACTAATAAGTCATGCAAGTAAAGAGGTTTGATTTAGCTCTCTTAATATGTATATTCTTCTTTTCTCTTTTGTCGTGGAGTAGACGCCTGTCTTGTTTCCCAAATATGCTGGGTGCTACCGATTGCAGTTGTTTTCAATTCTAGAGCCTTCTTTAGTTTAGTTTTCACTTCCGATGAAGAATGTGCTGAAGCAGAACAAGCCTTCCGCGGAATAGGTAATGACTTGTTCAAAACTGCTGGCATCCAACCGCGGGTTAGGCAGCAGCGGGCCTTTATCCGACAGCGCCGCAAGAGCCCTGTGCTGAGCAACACATTTCCTCAGAGAATAGTCTTGCTGATCACAATGCCTTTGTGGATATTATTCTTATCTACATCTGGAACATCTTTTTGCCCCCGCAAAGAAACAAGTAACTTTCATATAATGGGAAACAGGGAAAAGAGGAATCCGGAAACTAAAAGATACTGTCAACCAACATCAACAGGAGCCCCAGATGGCACAGCGGGTTAAACTGGTGAGCTGCTGAACTTGCTGATCTAAAAGTCAGCAGTTCAAATCTGGAGAGCGGGGTGAGCTCCTGCTGTTAGCTCCAGCTTCTGCCAACCTAGCAGTTTGAAAACATCTGGAATTGATTTATCTGGGTGATTCCACAGCCCAGCGTACTGTGGCTGCTTTCAATATATGGACTTGTGAATACAAGAATCTATTTTGCCAAAGAACCCCAGAAACTCACTCCAGCATCCCTTGTGTAAATACAGTAGAGTCTCGCTTATCCAACGGAAACGGGCTAGCAGAACGTTGGATAAGCAAATGTGTTGGATAATAAGGAGAGATTAAGGAAAAACCTATTAAACATCAAATTAGGTTATGATTTTACAAATTAAGCACCAAAACATCATTATACAACTACAGTAGAGTCTCACTTATCCAACTTAAACGGGCCGGCAGAACGTTGGATAAGCAAATGTGTTGGATAATAAGGAGAGATTAAGGAAAAACCTATTAAACATCAAATTAGGTTATGATTTTACAAATTAAGCACCAAAACATCATTATACAACTACAGTAGAGTCTCACTTATCCAACTTAAACGGGCCGGCAGAACGTTGGATAAGCGAATGTGTTGGATAATAAGGAGACATAAAGGAAAAACCTATTAAACATCAAATTAGGTTATGATTTTACAAATTAAGCACCAAAACATCATTATACAACTACAGTAGAGTCTCACTTATCCAACTTAAACGGGCCGGCAGAACGTTGGATAAGCGAATGTGTTGGATAATAAGGAGACATAAAGGAAAAACCTATTAAACATCAAATTAGGTTATGATTTTACAAATTAAGCACCAAAACATCATTATACAACTACAGTAGAGTCTCACTTATCCAACTTAAACGGGCCGGCAGAACGTTGGATAAGTGAATGTGTTGGATAATAAGGAGACATAAAGGAAAAACCTATTAAACATCAAATTAGGTTATGATTTTACAAATTAAGCACCAAAGCATCATGTTATACAACACATTTTACAGAAAAAGTAGTTCAATACACAGTACTGCTATGTAGTAATTACTGTATTTATGAATTTAGCACCAAAATATCACGATGTATTGAAAACATCGACTACAAAAATGCGTTGGATAATCCAGAATGTTGGATAAGCGAGTGTTGGATAAGTGAGACTCTACTGTACATAACTTCGGCCCTGGCTGGTGTAAGCAAACTGGTCAAGAGAATTAGCGGTAGCAACTTTGACATGAATATACAGGAGAGTCTCACTTATCCAAGCCTCGCTTATCCAAGCCTCTGGATTATCCAAGCCATTTTTGTAGGCAATGTTTTCAATACATCATGATATTTTGGTGCTAAATTCATAAATACAGTAATTACAACATAACATTACTGTGCATTGAACTAATTTCATAGAATCCTAGAATAGTAGAGTTGGAAGAGACCTCATATTTATTAATTTAGCACCAAAATATCATGATCTATTGAAAACATTGACTACAAAAATGGCTTGGATAATCCAGAGGCTTGGATAAGCGAGGCTTGGATAAGTGAGACTCTACTGTATATGCATGTCAAAGTTGCTACCGCTAATTCTCTTGACCAGTTTTCTGTCAAATTTGTTGTATAACATGATGTTTTGGTGCTTCATTTGTAAAATCATAACCTAATTTGATGTTTAATAGGCTTTTCCTTAATCCCTCCTTATTATCCAAGATATTAGCTTATCCAAGCTTCTGCCAGCCCGTTTAGCTTGGATAAGTGAGACTCTACTGTACTTAGCAGCTACTAATTTCCATTCTCCTTAACAGGTTAAGGACCCCCCGGTGGTGCAGTGTGTTAAACCGCTGAGCTGTTGAACTTGTAGACCGAAAGGTTGCAGGTTCGAATCCGGGGAGCAGAGTGAGCACCCGCTGTTAGCCCCAGCATCTGCCAACCTACCCTGTTTCCCCGAAAATAAGACATCCTCAGAAAATAAGACCTACTAGAGGTTTTGCTGAATTGCTAAATATAAGGCCTCCCCTGAAAGTAAGACCTAGCAAAGTCTTTGTTTGGAAGCATGCTCAACGAACAGAATACCAGAGCATGCAGGATCAGTAAATGTACGTACCATAGAGTGTTGTACATTGAAATATTGGTAGTAGCAAGAAATTCTTGATGGGATTCACAGTTTGTCTGGTTATGCTGGTTTATGATGACAACTACTGTACAGTATATACTAAATGTTCATTTTTTTGTTCAACAATAAATGTGAATTCTTCTTCATGGAAAAATAAGACATTGCCTGAAAATAAGACCTAGAGCATCTTTGGGAGCAAAAATTAATATAAGACACTGTCTTATTTTCGGGGAAACACAGTAGCTGTTTGAAAACATGCAAAATGTGAGTAGATCAATAGGTACTGCTCCGGCGGGAAGGTAACGGTGCTCCATGCAGTCATGCTGGCCACATGACCTTGGAGGTGTCTACGGACAACGCCGGCTCTTCGGCTTAGAAATGGAGATGAGCACCAACCCCCAGAGTCGGACACGACTGGACTTAACGTCAAGGGAAATCTTTAGCATTACTTTAACAGGTTAAACATAGCGTATATTTATTTTAGTTCCTGTTTGTTAGCCTTAGCTGCACCCTCTCTGCTCCTGCATCAGTCCGTGTTTGTTCTTTCTTCTGTTCATTCTCTTTCTTCTCCTCCTTCTTTCTCTGCTCATCTTCCTTCACTTGCTCTTAGGCCTGGCTATCCAGGTACATTTTTAACTGATACAAGCAATTGACAAGCCCTGGACTCTCAGAGAAGATAATGTAATGCTGCAATCTGAGCCGGCTTGATTAATCAGAACAATAACCATGCTTGGCACGTAAGCCAAAGAGAGCAAGGCTTCGGATAATTGCACCCTCCCACACCCCATAAGTCTTCTACATTCATTGCTGGTGAGGAAGGCACATTTGCCAGAAATGTAGCGTGCAAATTAAAAAGAGCTGGAAAATAGTTAGCGATCTGGGCGCTTTCATAAACAGAATGAAAATCCAAGGCACAAAGAGCTGCTTCAAACCAATGTGAGCCTCACTCGGTGCCCGCATTACATGATCATTTTGACAACGACACAAGAGGGGTCAAGTGCCTTCGAGATACTGGCATCTTAGATCGAGCACCCTGAGAAGTGTCACTGCAATGCCAATTTGGAAACAGCTTTTTCTATATCACTGCTAGGTAACATTCCCTAAAGGTAAAGGTTTCCCCTGACGTTAAGTCCAGTCATGTCTCCATTTCTATGCCGAAGAGCCGGCGTTGTCCATAGACACCTCCAAGGTCATATAGCCGACATGACTACATGGAGCGTGGTTACCTTCATGCTGTATCTACTCACATTTGCATGTTTTCAAACTGCCAGGTTGGCAGAAGCTGCGGCTAACAGTGGGCACTTACTCCACTCCCCGGATTCGAACCTGCAACCTTTCAGTCCACAAGTTCAACAGCTCAGCGCTTTAATACGCTGCGCCACTGCACATTCTCTGGACTGGTCAAATATCGAGAGGTAAGTTTCCAGAATGCAACATCATTGAGTATTTGTAAGGTCTCTCTGTCCCCAGAAAGCAATCCTTTGTTTGAGTAACTTTAGCCAAAAGGACAGTAATAGTTATGGTTGTTTTGTTTTTTTCAATGAACTACTACAAAAATTAATGAGAGTCACAGAGTTCCCTTCCACACTGCCATATAAAATGCAGAATATCTACTTTGAACTGGATTATATGGCAGTGTAGACTCAGATAATCCGATTCAAATCAGATAATGTCAAATATTGTACACAAATATTGAATGGTTGACAGTTGGCCTCCAAACAGTACACGTGGAAAGGATTGTGGGTTCTTATTAAGATCACAAATTTACCATAAGTCAGCAGTGTGTTGTGATGTCCAAAGGACAATGGAGTTTTAGACTGAATCCATAGGAATGAAGTTTTCAAATTGAGTAATGCAATAGAGAACCCACACCCAGAATGCGGTGTTCAAATCCAGGAAGTGGAGTGAGCGCCCACTGTTAGCTCCAGCTTCTGCCAACCTAGCAGTTCGAAAACATGCAAATGTGAGTAGAGCAATAGGTACCGCTCTGGCGGGAAGGTAACAGCGTTCCATGCAGTCGTGCTGGCCACATGACTTTGGAAGTGTATATGGACAATGTCGGCTCTTTGGCTTAGAAATGGAGATGAGCACCAACCCCCAGAGTCGGACAGGACTGGACTTAACGTCGGGGAAAACCTTTACCTTTGCCCTACTATGTCTTTGTGTCAATAATAATAATAATAATAATAATAATAATAATAATAATAATAATAATAATAAGACCTGGCTCTGGCTCACGAATGGGACCCTGAAGAAGGAGACAGAACGCCTGATTCTTGCAGCCCAGGAGCAAGCCATCAGAACAAAGGCAATTCAGGCCAAGATCGAAAAATCAGCTGATGACCCTAAATGCAGACTGTGCAAGGAAACCGATGAAACCATTGATTATATCCTCAGCTACTGTAAGAAAATCACACAGACAGACTACAAACAGAGGCACAACTATGTGGCCCAAATGATTCATTGGAACTTATGCCTCAAGTACCACCTCCCAGCAGCAAAGAACTGGTGGGATCACAAACCTGCAAAAGTACTGGAAAATGAGCACGCAAAGATACTGTGGAACTTCCGAATCCAGACTGACAAAGTTCTGGAACACAACACACCAGACATCACAGTTGTGGAAAAGAAAAAGGTTTGGATCATGGATGTTGCCATCCCAGGTGACAGTCGCATTGACGAAAAACAACAGGAAAAACTCAGCCGCTATCAGGACCTCAAGATTGAACTTCAAAGACTCTGGCAGAAACCAGTGCAGGTGGTCCCGGTGGTGATGGGCACATTGGGTGCCGTGCCAAGAGAGCTCAGCCGCATTTGGAAACAACAGACATTGACAAAATTACGATCTGCCAACTGCAAAAGGCCACCCTACTGGGATCTGCACGCATCATCCGAAAATACATCACACAGTCCTAGACACTTGGGAAGTGTTCGACTTGTGATTTTGTGATACGAAATCCAGCATATCTATCTTGTTTGCTGTGTCATAATAAAATTATTATTATTATTATTATTATTATTATTATTATTATTATTATTATTATTATAGTTGGATAGCCAGTTCTCAGGAGTGTTTTAGTTGTGTATTCCTGCATGGCAGGAGATTGGGCTAGATGGCCCTCGCGGCCTATTCAAACTCAATTATTTCATTTAATTGGAAGCAATTGTTTCTAAATCTGAACCTATAGGTACCCATTAGTATATATAAATAGTATTAAAGTTAGCCATCTGTTATCTATTTAATGTGTTATACCTACTCTTTGTTGGCAATGGATTAGAGCTTGCTATGCTTTTGTACTTGTTTTCCCCCCCAGAATATGGCCAAGGTCATTGTGGACTGGAGGTGGAGGTACTTACTTTAGTGAAGAGGGAGGGTTTGTTTTCTTCCCTCCTACATAATAGCAGCTGGAAGGCTTCCAGGCACAGCTGGTTTCCCAACTACATATTGGCCATGAAGGGACACCTACGTACTGTCCAGCTGTCAGCATTCAGCCCGGAAAGAAAGGGCAGCCTTTGGCCTCTGACAAGACGAAAGGCTGTTTGTTCTTCCCTGGGTGGTCAATGGTAGCCTTGCGATGGGCAATGGCTCCTGTGGCCAAGGGATGGACCTGTGCCAAGCGTGGTCCAGCTGCTCTTGTACAGAAGGGGCAAAGGCCGTACCTCTTTCTTTCTACAATGCCTCAAAGAGTACAGGTATGCTTCCGTTAATGAACTAAATGTGTTCCTGATCATTAATTCCTTAATGTCATACCAAGGGAGAAATAACATGGAAATCATAGGCATAGGTTCCTTCAACAACAACAACAAAAACAAAGGAGTTCAACGCATTTCAGCAAGCTCTCTATTTATAATGAAGAATATGCAGAAATAGTGGAGCCTTCAGTGGCGAAGTGTGTCAAAGCGCTGAGCTGCTGAACTTGCAGACCGAAAGGTCCCAGGTTCAAATCCAGAGAGCGGAGTGAGCGCCTGCTGTTAGCTCCAACTTCTGTCAACCTAGCAGTTCGAAGACATGCCAATGTGAGTAGATGAATAGGTACTGCTCCGGCAGGAAGGTAACAGTGCTCCATGCAGTCATGCCAATGGTCACATGACCTTGGAGGTGTCTACAGACAACGCTGGCTCTTCGGCTTAGAAATGGAGATGAGCACCAACCCCCAGAGTTGGACACGACTGGACTTAACGTCAAGGGAAAACCTTTACCTTTACCTTTAACATGAAATAGTAAACCTTGCATAAGGAAACCAAAACTCATTGAACCTTCTAGAGCAGGCATGGATAAACTTCAGCTCTCCAGGTGTAGGCTGTTAGGAATTGTGGGAGTTGAAGTCCAAAACACATGGATGGCCAAAGTTTGCCCATGCCTGTTCTAGAAAACTTGAAAACCTCTTCCAAAATGAATCCTAGGTTGATTTTTTTGTCTATCACAAGCTTTTGTTTTCATTATGATTTCTATTTTGGTGGCTCAGACTGAACTGTTTTCTGGTTTTCTCTGTTCTACTGTTCATAGATGCCCAGTAAAGGAGTACACTTATCCAACATCCGCTTATCCAACGTTCTGGATTATCCAACGCAGTCTGCTTTTTAGTAGTCAATGTTTTTGTAGTCAATGTTTTCAATACATTGGGATGTTTTGGTACTAAATTCATAAATACAGTAATTACTACGTAGCATTACTGCATATTTAACTACTTTTTCTGTCAAATTTGTTGTTAAATATGATGTTTTGGTATTTAATTTGTAAAATCATAACCTAATTTGATATTTAATAGGTTCACATTTGCATGTTTTCTAAATGATAAATTGGGGGCCCCTGGTGGCACAGTGTGTTAAAGCGCTGTGCTGCTGAACTTGCGGACCAAAAGGTGCCAGGTTCAAATCCTGGGAGCGAAATGAGCACCCGCTGTTAGCTCCAACTTCTGTCAACCTAGCAGTTCGAAGACATGCCAATGTGAGTAGATGAATAGGTACTGCTCCGGCGGGAAGGTAACAGTGCTCCATGCAGTCATGCCAATGGTCACATGACCTTGGAGGTGTCTACAGACAAGCTCTTGGGCTTAGAAATGGAGATGAGCACCAACCCCCAGAGTCGGACACGACTGGACTTAACGTCAGGGGAAACCTTTACCTTTACTATTCATATTATTATTTTATTTAACTACTGTTTGAAAATGGACCCTTTGACCTATCCCAGTGATTCTTCTTGCCGCATACATGTCAGAGCCGGACGGTAGTTTAACAACTCAAATAATCTGGAAATTGGCAGAAGTGCCAAACTGTTTTGAAGTTTGTAATTCACTGCATTGGCAATTTGACTTGAAAAAACCTTTATTATTTTAATTATTTCCAGGTGATAATAACCATCCTAGTCCATGTCCACAAAAACAGCACACTTGTTACACCTTTGAGACTACCCGGCTGCGTTCGGCACACACTTTTGTGGACTGCATCATTTGAAGACTGAGACAGAGTCTCGGGAAGCTCATGCCTGATAAAACTTCTCAGTCCTTAAACTGCCATAAGGCTTTTTATTATTTCAATCTTTCATCACCAACCTGCTTTCTTCCTCCAAGTCCTCCTGTGCCATTTTATTAAAGCATTCACCCATAAAGAAAGCTGGGAGGGTTGGTTCATTTTTACTTAGTTTGTAAAAGAGTTGTTCTGAAGACAAAAAACAAATACTGGAGAGGATGACATTTGTTGCTAATGCTTGTTACCTTGCTTTGGGGGAAAAAAATATAAAAGGAGGATCTCTGTTTTGAAAAATTACAGCCACGGTCAGAGCAATTTTCTAGCCTGTTGCAGGCAGATTCAGGGGTGCTTTTTCCCCCTGATCAATCTGCTTCTAATGATGCTCGAAATGCCGTAATGAATGCAGCATCCCTGCCTTGACCTAAATTGGATTAGATGCCTCACTAATGCGATGTCGGCAAGTCAAATCAGCCCTTAATGCCACCAGGATGAACCTGTGGGGAATATTTGATCGCTAATGCCCGCACGAGGGTTGGAAGAGAAATCCTATCTTTTGATTTAATAAACCATTTCTTTATTTCCCAAAGGTGGATGCATGTTGGAGCAAGATGAGCTAATTAGCGAAATTATTCTCTCTCTTTTTTTTTTTTTTTCAGGACTCGTTGCTAAAATATAACATTGTATGCACTCCAATCCTGAAAAAAATCTGCCAATCGTTTTGATCATTCTAAGCATCACCATGCCCTGCATAAGGATGTGGCCTTCTCTTAAGGGTCTTAATGATAATGATGAAATCTCATAAAACACTCATAGCTATTAAAGAATTTAGGAAGATAAAGGGCCAATCGCCTTAATAAATTAGGCTTGATTCACTGGGCTTGCTTCAAACTGTTTCACATTTGTATTTAAACAAGGAAAGTGATCACCTATCTCAGGGGTCCCCAAACTATGGCCCGGGGGCCGGATGCAGCCCTCCAAGGTCATTTACCTGGCCCCCGCCCACAGTTTTATAATATAATATATTGTAGATACATATAATATTAATAATAATATTATAATGTAATACAATATAACACTAATAATAATAATACCATACAATAGTATTAATTATATATTATATATTACTAATAATATTACAGTATAGTGGTATAGTTCAATATAGCAATATATAATGCTAATAGTGTGCTATGCTAATAATATAACATATTGTATGTACATATAATTTGTAAGCCACTCTGAGTCCCCTTTGGGGTGAGAAGGGTGGGATACAAATGTAGTAAATCAATAAATAAAACTTAGACTTAGGCTCGCCCCAAGTCTGAAATGACTTGAAGGCACACAACAACAACAACAACCCTAATTAACTTGACTATCTCATTGGCCAGAAGCAGGCCCACACTTCCCATTGAAATCCTGATAAATGTATGTTGGTTAAAATTGTTTTTACAGTAGAGTCTCACTTATCCAACATAAACGGGCCAGCAGAATGTTGGATAAGCGAATATGTTGGATAATAAGGAGGCATTAAGGAAAAGCCTATTAAACATCAAATTACGTTATGATTTTACAAATGAAGCACCAAAACATCATGTTAGACAACAAATTTGGCAGAAAAAGTAGTTCAATATGCAGTAATGCTATGTAGTAATTACTGTATTTACGAATTTAGCACCAAAATATCACGATATATTGAAAACATTGACTACAAAAATGGGTTGGATAATCCAGAACGTTGGATAAGCGAGTGTTGGATAAGTGAGACTCTACTGTATTTTTAAGTATTGTATTGCTCTTTCATTGTTATTTCATTGTTCTTGTTGTTGTTATTGCACTACAAATAAGACATGTGTAGTGTACATCGGAATTTGTTTGTATTTTTTTTCTTCAAATGCTAATTTGGCCCCTCAACAGTTTGAAGGATTGTGGACTGGCCCTCTGCATAAAAAGTTTGGGGACCCCTGACCTATCTCATGGGCCACGGCTAGCACAGCAAGTTAAACGGTCAAGCTACGGAAAGATCTTGCCAACTTGAAGGTTGGCAGTTCAAGCCGTGGGTGGGGTGAGCTCCCGCCATCAGCCTAGCTTCTGCCTACCTATCAGTTCGAAAAAAGTAATGTGAGTAGATAAATAGGTGCTGCTTTGGCAGGGAGGTTAAAAACATGCCAGCGGAAGGCATCCATGGATGACAAACTCTTTGGCATGGAAGAATGGAACAATAGCACCTCCCCATGGCTGAGTCAAACACAGTCTCCAGATGCCGGAAATGAAAAAAGTCCCTTCGGGGAAATACGAGGGTTGAATGAAAAGTAATGCCTCCACCTTCGTAACTCAGTGGATGTCAGTACCGGTATGCAGCAGGTACTGGCTTGTTCAGTAGACTCTCCTCTACTGTTCCATTTGGCAGGAAGCCTTAGCATTGAACAGTTGTGTTGTTAAAGTATGAAGTATGGAACCCTGCGCAGACGGTCCGTCAATGTGACTTAAACAACGTGCAGTCACTGAATTCTTGACAGCAGAAGGTGTCACCCCAAAAGAGATCCATCAGAGAATGCAAGCTGTTTATGGTGATAGTGTTGATGTTACTCTATTATTATTATTATTATTATTATTATTATTATTATTATTATTATTATTATTACATTTATTATTTCACTCTGATATTATTATTATTGCATTTATTATTTTACTCTATTTATTATTACATGTATTATTTTCCTGTATTTATTATTATTGTTGTTGTCATTACATGTATTATTTTACTCTTATTATTAAGCACATTTACATTGAAGAAGATGAGAATAATGATTTGATCAGAGTTGGACTGTCTTATCTTAAATTTGAGCTTGATGTAAATATTCAAAAAATTTCATCTACTCATGCCTCAATTAATGTAATTTTAGTGGTATCTTTATTTCTGAAGTTTACCACTCTCGGCTTATACTGGAGTCAATGTTTTCCCGGTTTTTTTGTGATAAAATTAGGTGCCTCGGCTTATATTCGGGTCGGCTTATACTCGAGTATATACGGTAATCACCTTTGTTAACATTAAATGGCCTTCCCAGCCTTGCATCCTGGCCTGGGGGAATCCTTTGTTCAGAGTCGTTAGCTGCCCCTGATTGATTCCTGTCTGGAATTATTCTGTTTTCAGAGTGCTGAAAATGTCAGGAGAGAATACTTCTGGAACATGGCTATACAGCCCAGAAAACATACAACAACCCTGTGATCCCGGCCACGAAAGCCTTTGACAACACTGTGAAATGACTAATTTTGGCAAGACTATCAAATTCTTTGCCATTCATAGTGCTAGAGTCTGCTTTCCCTGAAAAATATCTGAGGTGGGAAAGTCTTTCTATGGAAGACTCCTAGAGAACTACTACCAGTCCTAGAGTTGCCAGAGAGATGGTGTGCCAGGTTTCTAAAAGCTAAGTAAGTTCTCAAACATATTCTGTATCATTTTAATAGGTACTAGCTTTGCCCGGCCAGGCGTTGCTGTGGTGAAGTATGGTGGTATGGGAAATAAAGTATTGAGGAATTGGTGGTAGTTAGGTAAAGGGTAAAGGTTTTCCCCTGACATTAAGTTCAGTTGTGTCTGACTTTGGGGGTCTCCATTTCTAAGCCGAAGAGCTGCCGTTGTCTGTAGACTCCTCCAAGGTCATGTGGCCGGTATGACTTCATGGAGCGCCGTTACCTTCCCGCCGGAGCAGTACCTATTCATGTACTCTCATTTGCATGTTTTTGAACTTTAGGGTTAGCAGAAGCTGCCTAAGTGAGGCCTAACTCTGCCTGTCCCCTGGGCTGACCAAGTGGGCGGAGCTTAGCCTTCTAACTGGCAGCAATTGGATAAAAACAATTATTCCTCTTCCTCTAATTAGGACTTTAATTTTTCTTTTCTTTTTGTTATATCAACCTGGAGGCGTGGATGATGGGTTGTGTTGTCAAATTTCGAGGTTGGGGGGCCTTTAGTTTTGTTGTTTTGTCGGTCGCCAGGATTCCATCACTCTTTTATATATAGAGATGTGGACAAGTTGGAGTGGATTCAGAGAGTTGAAAAGCAAAGCCCGTCAACTCTAAATGAGACCGCAAGCAGATTTGTTCAAAAAATTAAGAGCATCCTGTATCAGATGGTTTGATGGAAATTTTGCAATTGGTTTCAACAGAAGGAGCAGAACCCTCTATTTATGAAGCTGAGAAAGAGTCCGGTTTTTAAAGCAATCACAGAAATCACAGAATGATATGGAAATTAGAGAGAACTGACTTATGTGAAACAGCCATGGACCGGATACTCGGATAGGCTCTTTCAGCCAACGCTAATCAGAGGCACGTTGCCTCTGGGGAGAAGATATAATCATCGTGGTCATAACTGGTAGTCATCGGCAGTCTAATCCTCCATGAATTTCTTAATCACCTTTCAGAGCGAACAGGGTGGCCACTCGTGCATCGTACACAAAAAGAGCAAAGAAGACTTGAGGAAGAGGAAAAAATCAGACAGATTTGCAAACACTTCTTGTTACTATGGGCCTTCTATGGCAACTCCATAATGTGGAATTTCTTGAACATATGTATTCAAATGATGGTTCTCACTCTCTTCCCTTAAGGCTGGAAGATCATGACATGCCCAAGGTCATTCAATGAGTTTCCACGGCTGAGGGAAATGCCATGACTAAGTACAAGCCCCAGTGGCGAAGTGCATTAAAGCGCTGAACTGCTGAACTTGCAGACCAAAAGGTCCCAGATTCAAATCCCGGGAACAGAGTGAGCGCCCGCTGTTGCTCCAGCTTCTGCCAACCTAGCAGTTCGAAAACATGCCAATGTGGGTAGATCAATAGGTACCGCTCCGGCGTGAAGGTAACGGCACTCCATGCAGTCATGCCAATGGCCACATGACCTTGGAGGTGTCTACGGACAACGCCGGCTCTTTGGCTTAGAAATGGAGATGAGCAGCAACCTCCAAAGTCAGACATGACTGGACTTAACGTCAGGGGAAACCTTTACCTTTTTTAAGTACAACTCACCAAGAATCCTAACCCAACACTCACTCCAAATATCTACACACACTACACTTATGCAGTTAGAAGTACTATAAATATAAGATTGTTATCTCATGACATATATACCCGTATATACTCGAGTATAAGCCGACTCAAATATAAGCCGAGGCACCTAATTTTATCACAAAAAAACTGGGAAAACATTGACTCCAGTATAAGCCAAGGGTGGTAAATTTCAGAAATAAAAATAGATGCCAATAAAATTACATTAATTGAGGCATCAGTAGGTTACATGTTTTTGAATACAGTAGAGTCTCACTTATCCAAGCTAAACAGGCCGGCAGAAGCTTGGATAAGGGAATATCTTGGATAATAAGGAGGGTTTAAGGAAAAGCCTATTAAACATCAAATTAGGTTATGATTTTACAAATTAAGCACCAAAACATCATGTTATACAACAAATTTGACAGAAAATGTAGTTCAATATGCAGTAATGCTATGTTGTAATTACTGTATTTATGAATTTAGCACCAAAATATCACGATATGTTGAAAATATTGACTACAAAAATGGCTTGGATTATCCAGAAGCTTGGATAAGAGAGGCTTGGATAAGTGAGACTCTACTGTATTTACATAAAGCTCAAACTGGTCAACTCTGATCAAATCATTATTCTCATCTTCTTCAATGTAAATGTGCTTATGTATCCTTTTAATAATAATAGAGTAAAATAATACATGTAATAATAATAATAAATAATACAGGAAACTAATACATGTAATAATAAATAGAGTAAAATAATAAATGTAATAATAATAATATCAGAGTGAAATATTAAATGTAATAATAATAGTAATAATAATAGAGTAAAAGAAATGTAATAGTAGCAACAATAATAGAGAAAAATAATAAATGTACCATATATTCTCGAGTATAAGCTGACCCAAATATAAGCCAACCAGGACCCTCACCCAAGTATAAGCCAAGGGGGGCTTTTTAAGTCTTAAAAAAGGGGCATGAAAAACTAGGCTTATACTCGAGTATATACAGTAATTACTGTTCTGTCTCTGGCCGTTAATGGGCAACTGCAAGTCCTCCTAAGTTTGCTCATTCTATGTACTGCTCTTTTATTTGTTTTTAAGTCGATGATGTACTAAACCATGACCACCATGAATTCATGAATCCCACCAGATCTTGTTCCAATGAAGCAAAGCTAAGTAAAGTCCCACTGGAAGTACTTTGTCTCTTTTATTACTCCTAAATCAACATATAGAGTGATTTCATCCACCACTAACCAATCCACTTATCCAAATTCAGAAATGACAAAGTAGAGAATGTATTTCCAATAGTACTATTCCAAGCTTTGCTTCCATCAAGCACGTTCCACTCAGACCAGAAAAATTGTCCTGGTCTCTTTTTATGATTTCCAAAAAAATCTTCTAAACTGTGCCTTACTTATGAGATGTTTCGCTTCTTTAAAATGGTTTTTCCTGGCTTTGATGGCTTTAACATTTCATACCATTCTTTATCCAAAGCTAGGTGCTCCCTAGTTACTGTTCCATATACCTTGGGGCTGACAAAAATACTGGCGCTGCATGTATTATAAATCTCCGACAAAGACCAGAAATAGCTCTTTTATATCATCATTTAATACTTCACTGTTTCTGGGCAAGCTGAAGGCTAGACCCGTTTGTCATCCCTGCAGGTGAGATACACCGAGCATAAGAAATCCAGAAAGTCAAATAGCAAGGCCATGTTTGACAAGGGCACTTGGACCCGATAGCTGTCAAGGTCCTGAATCAAAAAAGTCTCAAGGTTACATATCTAAGAAAAGAAACAAAACCCCATAAATATTGATGGCCTGAAAGGGGGACAATATAATGGGGTGAGAGGCATCAACTCATAGAGAAAAAGGAATTCGTATCAAGTTCCTCATTTATCTCAAATGCAGGAGCATCTAAGGATACACTGTTTGGTTGTGACGAAGGAGGTAGGAATCAACAGAATAGCCAGAAAGTGAATAGTAAAGTAAAGGTAAAGGTTTCCCCTGACGCTAAGTCCAGTCTTGTCCGACACTGGGGGTTGGTGCTCATCTCCATTTCTAAGCCCAAGAGCCGGCGTTGTCTGTAGACACCTCCAAGGTCAATTGGCCGGCATGACTGTATGGAACGCCATTACCTTCCCACCATAGTGGTACCTATTGATCTACTCACATTTGCATGTTTTCGAACTTCTAGGTTGGCAGAAGCTGGAGCTAACAGCGGGCGCTCAGTCCGCTCCCCGGATTTGAGCCTGGGACCTTTCAGTCTGCAAGTTCAGCAGCTCAACGCTTAACACACTGAGCCACCGGAGGCTCTGTCTATTTGCCAGTCTTTGGCTCTGGCGGATTTCTTGTTTTGCACTTCTTTCTCTAGTTACAAAATCTCTACGATTAAAAACCCCATTCCCAGGCATCTCAGCAACATCTGGCTCTGTCTGCGAGGGAGGAACAGAAGAATATTCTCCAATTAGTAAGTCTCCAGAGCCAATCTCTTCGGGCACCTGTAGCTGTAAAGGGTGAAATGTCAGTATAACCCTCAGCATTATCTGTGTCAAAGTGCAAGTCCTGAACCACTGCAGGCCTTGGTGCCCTGGCTGGTTGGGATCTAACAGTTAGCTCTTACTAGGATAAACTTGATCAATGAATGGAGCTGATTTCAGTGTTGGCCTATCAAGCTCCCATGGATATTTATTTATTTACAGCATTTATTTTCCACACTTATCACCCCGAAGGGGACTCAGGGCAGATCACAAAACACAATGACATTAAAACCTTACAATCAGTTAAAATCACATCATCCAAGAATCATAATCTATCATTAGGCCTTTAGCAGAGATAGTAGCAAGGATTTCAGTAGGGAGCAATAACTGGCTGGACTGGGTGCATCATATTTCCCCGTAAACAACATTCCCAGCTTTTTGGTGCCCAGCTATTTTTATCCAATGAATGCAAAAGGATGATCAAAACTGGATTTTTCCCATTCAGATCCATTTCAAATTGTGTTTTGTGTGATATCCAAGGAGGTAGCCATGTTAGTCCTTTGCAGTGAAAACAACAAGGCGCTTCACGGATTCACACATTCTATTTGGCATAAGCTTTTCATGGAATGCAGCCCACTCGATCAGATGCAGTGAGCGTATGCCAAATAAAATGTGTTACCCTTTACTTTGTTCTTTTTTCACGATCGGAGCCAGTGGAAGTCGTTTGGCTGCTGAGACAAAGAATAAGGTTGCGTCCCTTTCTAATCTGATCTAATCTACATTTTAACATTTTGGTTTACATTTAATGTGTTTCAATTGTATTGAGTTTTAATTGTGTCAAATTTTTAATGCAAGATTTTGTATGCTAATTATTTCACGTACAGTAGAGTCTCACTTATCCAAGCTAAACGGGCCGGCAGAAGCTTGGATAAGTGAATATCTTGGATAATAAGGAGGGATTAAGGAAAAGCCTATTAAACATCAAATTAGATTATGATTTTACAAATTAAGCACCAAAACTTCATGTTATGCAACAAATTTGACAGAAAAAGTAGTTCAATATGCAGTAATGCGATGTTGTAATTCCTGTATTTATGAATTTAGCACCAAAATATCATGATGTATTGAAAACATTGACTACAAAAATGCGTTGGATAATCCAGAACGTTGGATAAGTGAGACTCTACTGTATTACTTTTATATCGTTACACTTTTATTTTGCATGTATTTATTTTGTATGGGAATGACTAATAATAATAATAATAATAATAATAATAATAATAATAATTTTATTTTTATACCCCGCCCCATCTCCCCGAAGGGACTCGGAGCGGCTTACAATAAAAACAAAGCAATAAAAACAAATAATAACAATAAAAAACAGTCATAAAATTACATTCAAGAACAAAAGGTAAAATCATGGATAAAATCTAGAAAAAACCTGGGCCAAAGTGCTAGTTTGTCAAAATCTATGGTCTAAGAGCAGTAATAAACTACTCCACTATGGAACTGTTTCTCTCTGAGAGTCAATTATTGTTTTTGGCTGTTAGACTGGCAATAATTCTTGATTCAGCTTGTCCAATTTGAAAGGTATTTGGGACAATAACATCTTAAATCAGCCACCATTTTTCTAGTAAAACTGAATTACTGTGTCACGAAATGACAAATGTCTAAAAAGTGTGTCACCAACATGGAATGTTTGGAAAGCTCTGCTCTAATAGTACATAAGTGCACTATATAATTATTGGCTTCTGTATATTTTCAAATTACGTCTGCCTATTGACACTAAGGCAAAGCTATAACTGAGCTGGGTTGCTGTGAGTTTTTGGGCTTTATGGCCATGTTCCAGTAGCATTCTCTCCTGTTTTGCCTACATCTGTGGCTGGCATTTTAGAGACTCTGTTGGCAATGACGCAAGTGAGGTGTATATAGCTGTCCAGATGCGTTACCATCTTGCTGGGAGGCTTCTCTCATTTCCCCACAAGCTAGAGCTGACAGGCGGGAGCTCACCCCATCTTGCGGATTCGAACTGCCAACCTTCGGGTCAGCAACCTAACCTTCAAGTCAGCAGTCAGCTGGCACAAGGTTTTAACCCATTGCGCCACTGTGGCTCCTCTCATATAGGATGAATCTACATAGAAAGTTAATGCAATTTGACACCACTTCAATGGTCATGACGTAAAACAATACTTGGCATTGTAGTTTTACCAAGTCTTTAGCCTTCTCTGCCAAAGAATGCTAGAACAAGCTTCACCAAACTGCAAACCCCTGTATTCCATAGCATTGAGCCGCAACAATTAAAGCGGTGTCAAACTGCATTCATTTTACAGTGTAGATGAGCCATAGTTGTATCAAATCAATATATGGGCATTATGCATGTTTTATACCTGTTTGCAACCTATCAGGAAATTGTTTTAGATTCCCTTTATATCCTACTAGCTGTGCCCGGCCACGCGTTGCTGCGGCGAAGTCTGGTGCTATGGGAAATAAAGTATTGAGGAATTGGTGGTAGTTAAGGTAAAGGGTAAAGGTTTTCCCCTGACATTAAGTCCAGTCGTGTCTGACTCTGGGGGTTGGTGCTCATCTCCATTTCTAAGCCGAAGAGCCGGCGTTGTTCGTAGACACCTCCAAGGTCATGTGGCCATTGGCATGACTGCATGGAGCGCCATTACCTTCCCACCGGAGCGGTACCTATTGATCTACTCACATTGACATGTTTTCGAACTGCTAGGTTGGCAGGAGCTGGGGCTAACAGCGGGTGCTCACTCCACTCCCAGGATTTGAAACTGGGACCTTTTGGTCCGCAAGTTCAGCAGCTCAGTGCTTTAACACACTGTGCCATCAGGGGCCCCTTTTACACTGCCATATAATCCAGTTCAAATCAGATAATCTGTATTTTATAGACAGTGTGGAAGAGGCCTAACTCTGCCTGTACCCTGGGCTGAGTGGGTTGCTAGGAGACCAAGTGGGCAGAGCGTAGCCTTCTAACTGGCAGCAATTGGATAAAAACAATTATTCCTCTCCCTCTAATTAGGATTTTATTTTTATTTTATTTTTGTTGTATGAACGTAGAGGCATGGATGAGGGGTTGTGCTGCCAAGTTTAGTGTTTCTGGGATGTGTAGTTTTGTTGTTTTGTCTTAGGCCGAAATTTCATTACCCTTTTATATATATATTGTTTCTATCATTTATTTGAGGTGTCTCTATTATTTATTACTGTCCTGTTTGGTATATAACATCAACACAATATTTTCTGTCAGCCTGAACACCAAACTGCAATGGAAATTAAATGAAACAAAACTAGTCCGGGAGGGGGAAAGTTTCCTAAAAGGAATAGAATGATTTACACATACTTATAACATGGAATGACACAAGGAAAGGCTCCGGGTATCCTCTAAACGTTTGTATCCCATGACTTTCAGGAGCAAACGTTTCATAAAAGTCATCCCTGATTTGTTTGATACACAATTATTGAAATTTTAATAAGGATTGTGCAGAGATTCCAGAGCGTTACATGCAGTCAGCAAAGAATAATAAGTTTATGGCAGTCAGCTCTGACAGCGACTCGTAAAAATGAATGACATTCTATATCATAACATCTCGCCGGCTCTTCCGCATGCTAATCTCTCCCTTCGTCTTTCTTTAGCATAATGAGGCAGACTATGTACCCAATATTCAACTCCAAAATGAAGATGATGGAAAACTTGATTCGGAGCCAGAAAGTCACATTTTAACAGAGCTACAAACAACATTCATATAAAGTTTCAATTAAGGTACTTTCAGGAAGGCTTATCTGATGCCAAAGGCTAGATATTCCTGCAAGGAGAGAGATGGATGTGAGCGAATTCTAACTGTATTTTTAGCACCTCTTCTTCCGACAAAAGCTCCACTGTTTCATTTCTTCCTTCGCTGACTCTTATTTGTTTTCTAAGTTCATCTGGAAAAGACATTTAGAACGCTTTTATGAGCAGCAAATATTGCTGCCTGGAGTTCAATCTTTGAAGGAACAAGCAGAAGAAGGTGAAAACCACACGTTTCAGCATTGTTCAGGAAGAGTAAAATCAGAGGTATAATGGGAGAGAATGGGCATTGTGCCTCCAAAATAAAATTGTGCTTCCATCCTGTAAAATTTTACTTCATTCCACAAATTCCTAACCTTAAAATTAAAAAGAGGAGGCAGAGACAGATTGACTGGGGGAATGTCTACACCAGTGGTTCCCAGCCTTTTTTGACCAGGGACCACTATGACCAAGAGACCATTTTGATAAATACACACAAATTTCTATACTAGACAATGTCGAAGAGATAAACAAACACTATAAAGGTTCAAAACATAAAAAGAGATGTGTATATTAGAGCATCTTGCAAAGGCCACAGAAATAGTCAGGCCTCTCTGAGTATAGAGCTATCTTCCTTCTATGTAAAAAGGATAAGCGAATACTATAAAGTTTCAAAACATAAGTTGCACTATGTAATTCAGAGCACCATATACATACAATATTACCTGAGAGTTAACAACAATAATGAAAATAGTAAGTACAGTCAACTGTTATAATCCACAGTAGTATCTTCCAGACTGTAGTAGTCTCCACTATTTAAACAGCAATTGAATTTGGCAACCAAAATAATATAAACACATTCAACCTTTGCAAAATAATATTGGTTAATATATCTTTTAAGACTTCACAGGTATTGAAAAGCTTGTTCCAAAAAAACCTTACTCCAGTTTCGGTTGTACTTCTTCTGGTAAGCGGCAATGGATAAGCAGCAAATAGTTTTTCAAATTGTATATTGTTGGCTCTGCTCAATTTGTATATTGTTGGCTCTGCTTCAGTATATAGATTCGCAGTGTCAGTTTGCTGAAATGTGGTTTCTATGATGCGAGCCTGATACCACATTTCAACAAACTGACACTGCGAATATACAATTTGAAAACTATTTGCTGCTTATCCATTGCCGCTTAACTCTCAGGTAATATTGTATGTATATGGTGCTCTGAATTACATAGTGCAACTTATGTTTTGAAACTTTATAGTATTCGCTTATCCTTTTTACATAGAAGGAAGATAGCTCTATACTCAGAGAGGCCTGACTATTTCTGTGGCCATTGCAAGATGCTCTAATATACACATCTCTTTTTATGTTTTGAACCTTCATAGTGTTTGTTTATCTCTTCGACATTGAGAGACCACTTTGACCTGGGACCATTTTGACCAGAGACCACTTGACCAGGGACCACTTTAACTAGAGACCATTTTGATCAGAGACCACTTTGACCAGAGACCACTTTGACCAGGGACCACTTGCGCAGAGACCAATTTGACCAGAAACCACTTTGACCAGACACCACTTTGACCAGGGACCACTCTCCAACATTAGTATCAAAAGGGTTACGTATCAGTTTTTGGTCAATTTTGATTCAGTCTGGTTTATATTTTAATTAATATTACATTTAATATATAATATATAATTAATATATATTATATTGTATTATTAGTATAATATTGTATTACATTATAATATTATTATCAATATTTTATGTATATACAATCTATATATATAAAAGAGTGATGGAATCCTGGCGACCGCCAAAACAACCAAACTAAACACCCCACAACCTCGAAAATTGACAACACAACCCATCATCCACACCTCTAGGTTGATACAAAAAAAAGAAAAGAAAAATAAAGTCCTAATTAGAGGGAGAGGAATAATTGTTTTTATCCAATTGCTGCCAGTTAGAAGGCTAAGCTCCGCCAACTTGGTCTCCTAGCAATTCACTCACCCAGGGGACAGGCAGAGTTAGGCCTCACTTAGGCCTCTTCCACACTGCCTATAAAATACAGATTATCTGATTTTAACTGGATTAGATGGCAGTGTAGACTCAAGGCCCTTCCACACAGCTATATAACCCATTTATAATCTTATATTATCTGCTTTAACTGGATTATCTGGACTCCACACCTTTACCCTTTATCTTAACTACCACCAATTCCTCAATACTTTATTTCCCATACCACCATACTTCACCACAGCAACGCGTGACCGGGCACAGCTAGTATATTATATACTAGCTGTGCCCGGCCACGCGTTGCTGTGGCAAAGTGGTGGTGGTATTGGTTAAAAATTGTTGTGTAATTTTTATTTGACTTTATTTGAATTTTTTATTAATTTTATTGTAAGTTATATTTTTATTTATTATATTTTATTATTTTCTTGTATTATTTTTAGTTATTTTCTGCTATTATAGTATTTTATTGTATTAATTTTTAGTGTTTTTTATTATTTTTATTGGGTTGCTAGGAGACCAAGTTGGAGGAGCTTAGCCTTCTAACTGGCAGCAATTGGATAAAAGCAATTATTCCTCTCTCTCGAATTAGGACTTTCTTTTTCTTTTCTTTTTGTTGTATCAACCTAGAGGCGTGGATGATGGGTTGTGTTGTCAAATTTCGAGGTTGGGGGGCCTGTAGTTTTGTTGTTTTGTGGGTTGCCATGATGCTATCACTCTTTTATATATATAGATTGATAAAAATTGCCATGCAGTTCTGCTTTGAATCAGTAGCCACATGAGTATCTGCAAAAAAAAGAGCTAAGTGGTTAATCACAGCAAAACACTGTACAAACAAGCTCTGTTGTACCTTTTAAGATCACCCCTTTTGGCTTTTTGCATGTATAAATTCATACTAATTAGATGGAATTTCTAACTAATTAGATGGAATCGGAGCATCCGAAAGTCTGCTGTGGAAGATTATAAGCTCGCCAAACTGATTCGCCATTTCTGGTCATCCCAGGAATAATGAGCTATTGTGCTCCGGTGACGTCTTTTCCAAAAGGAAGAGGAAGACAGCAAACCCCAGCTTTCAACATGTCACATTCATTCCTAGGCTTGTTAATCTTTTTCCTCATGCAAGGTCACTTTCCACCTCATTAGAACAAGGCTGCAATTACTTTTTGTAATTAAAAAGACCAAATTAGTCTGACTAGATTCAGCTCGTCTTCATCCGATCTCTGGCCTGCCATTTACCTGAGCAGCAATGCAGAAGAAAGTGGGAGCAGTGGCAACATTTTCACGAATTTAATGTCTTAGTTTGTGTGCTGTTCTGCTTCATTTAGAGTTGATATCAGTTGACAAAACAGGCTCCTGTATTTTAGTTTAAATAGTTAGGCTTGACAAATGCTACCCCCACAGGTGAAATTTCACCCAATGTACAATGCAAAAAAGTTGCAGTCAATGCCTGCTGTAGCCAATCCATTACAATTAAAGAATGCTATTAGATTGGTTAACATGGTCTTCACAACAATCATCTGATGTAGGTTGAACATAGGAATAATGCTGGATTGGACCAATAAGGTCCAGAAGGATGGTAAGTAAGGTAAGTAATACGTGAAGGACCAGCCTCATCAAGCAATGGAAACTATCCAGATAGAATAGTGGTTACAAGTTAAGAGCTCTAGAAAGGGAAGATCAAATCACACTTTGAGATGTTCTTGGTCTACAGCAGGGGTCCCCAAACTAAGGCCCCTGTCCTGAACTTTAGACTTAGAGTTGATCTAAGTCTACCTGGTCTTTGGAGATCTCTTTGCTTGCTTATGGTCTTATGAGATCATCTAGATGGTCTTTGAAGGTCTCTTTGCTTAGCTACAGCCTTATGAGACCATCTAGATGGCTTTTGGAGGTCATTTTCATTACCTATGGTCCCGTGAGACCATCTAGATGGCCTTTAACGGTCCCTTTCATTACCTATGGTTTTATGAGATTGTCTAGATGGCCATTGAAGGTCACTTTGCTTAGCTACGGCCTTATGAGACCATCTAGATGGCTTTTGGAGGTCACTTTCCTTACCTATGGTCCTATGAGACCATCTAGATGGCTTTTAAGGGTCCCTTTCCTTACCTATGGTTTTATGAGATTGTCTAGATGGCTTTTGGAGGTCTCTTTGCTTAGCCACGGCCTTATGAGACCATCTAAATGGCCTTTGGATGTCACTTTCCTTACCTATGGTCCTATGAGACCATCTAGATGGCCTTTAAGAGTCTCTTTCATTACCTATGGTCTTATGAGATCGTCTAAATGGTCTTTGAAGGTCTCTTTGCCTAGCTACAGCCTTATGAGGCCATCTAGATGGATTTTGGAGGTCACTTTCATTACCTATGGTCCTATGAGACCATCTAGCTGGCCTTTAAGGGTCCCTTTCCTTACCTATGGTTTTATGAGATTGTCTAGATGGCCTTTGGGGGCCCCTTTCCTTAGCTATGGTCTTAATAAACCATCTAGATGGTCTTTGAGGGTCCCTTTCCTTATCTATGGTCTTCTGATAGCCTTATGAGATCATCTAGATGGCCTTTGAGGGTCCCTTTCCTTACTTATGGTCTTATGAGACCATCTTGATGGTCTTTGCTCTTTGCTTACCTATGGTCTTATGAGATCTTCTAGATCAGGGGTCCCCATCCATGGGCCGGATGAGGCCCTCCGAAGTCATTGACCTGGTCTCTGTCCTAAACTTTAGACTTAGGGTTGACCTAATCCAGAACGTTGGATAAGCGAGACTCTACTGTATATCCGTTTGGGCTGGATCTACACTGCCATATAATCCAGTTAATGCAGTTCTGAAACTGGATGATATAGCACCGTAGATCCAGTCTTGGAATCTAAACTCTGTTGATCCATTTTGTAAATAAAGGATGGGAAACGTGGGAGCAACCAGATACAATTGGCTCCATAACCTTTTCCATTGGGTTTTCTGCCTATGGATTGTGGGCCAGCAATATTTGTAGGAACACATCCTCCTTCCTTTCCTTCCAGGTAGTTATTTGCTGCGATTCAGATCACTGGGTACATTATGTCTCCCCTTTCCTGTTAATTAAATGCAGCCGTCTTTGCTCCGATTGCTTGTCAAGCCTTATCTTCTCTCTGGAGATTTTAATACTAGTTTTGCTAGTCTTGTTTATCGGCTTCCCCCTATTGTTTATCTCCCACCGTTTATTTGTGGAATTGTTATTGCAGAGAGCTGAGACACCATCTGAAATGCCATCTGAAGTCCTCCCTGTCCTCCGCCCACTCCAAAGTTTGCATTTTGCCGCCTTCCCTTGGGGAGCATAATTCACTTCCCTTGTTTGCAACATCATTGGTATGCAGGAAAAATACTTCCCTATACTTTCCCCGTCCCTACAGATGGTATAAAGTGGTTGATCTTTTGCATAATTTTCTGTGTGATATTCAGCCTCCGATGTCTTGAAATTCCCTTCAAATGAGCAGGTAGAATATAATCAAGCCACTATTGAAATCATGGCTTTCTATTCAAAGGCTTTCTGATATTCTGTCTCTCTAGGCTGATGGTTCACACTTGAAAAAGTGGCTTTAAGCTTTTAAAACAAAACCTCTATTAACTATTTTGGGCTCCGTTCATTTCCGCATGGATGTTCAATGATGCAGGCAATGCATTCTTCTCAGTAGGGTCTGCATGCATAGCATACATACGAAATGAGTTTTCCACATCTGTACAATATCAACCCACTGCTATGCAAACTCCTAGCTGTGATACAGGCTCTTCGTGCTCTTTCTCCCATTTCATCACTCCGTTCCTTATACCCTCCTGCCTAGGGATATAATTCATCACGATTTTCTATTCTCAAAGGAGGCAGTGAATGACTTTTGCAATTTATTTCACGAGAAAAGACTTCAAAAAAACGTTTCCAAAAGCCTATTCACCACGTGAGACTTATTGTGCACCAAATCTGCTGATGGCAATGTCTAGTGCAAAATTTTGTCTCAACTGGAGCATTTTCTGCACTGGAAATAATACGTTTGCACTGTTTCTTGTGCAGAAAATACCGTGCAAAACAATCACGTGGACATGGGCTGGGCTGTGGCGCAGGCTGGTGAGCAGCCTGCTGTAATAAATCACTCTGACCATGAGGTAATGAGTTCGAGGCCAGCCCGTGGTGGGGTGAGCAGCCATCAATTAAAAAAAAAATAGCTGACCTAGCAACCCGAAAGATAGTTGCATCTATCAAGTAGGAAATAAGGTACCACTTATAAAGTAGGGAGGCAAATTTAACTAATTTACGATGTTGGAATGAGAAAGTGCCGTCACAGTGGATGATGAAGCAGCTGCTCCCCCCTGTGGCCAGAATTGAACATCCCCTCAGGGGAAGGTTAAATTGCCTCTGCGTCTGTCTCTGTCTCGGTTCTATGTGTATATGGGCATTGAATGTTTGCCCTATATGTATATAATGTGATCCGCCCTGAGTCCCCTTTGGGCTGAGAAGGGCGGAATATAAATACTGCAAATAAATAAAATAAATAAATGATGTACAGAACAAGACATGAATTGCTAAGTACAAAATACAACATGGTGAGATTACAGCAGCATTTCTCAACCTGGGGGTCGGGACCCCTGGGGGGTCGCAAGAGGTTGTCAGAGGGGTCACCAAGGACTAACAGAAAACTCATATTTCCATAACAAATTTGGTTCAGATCCATCAGTTGGGTGCATATTGCTCTGTCGATGTGGGTGAACTATATCTCCCAACTTCTGAGGTCATTCCCCTCGAAATCCCAACAGTATTCAACGTTTGGCATATTGGGTATGTGTGGCAAGTTTACTAGTTCCATCACCAGTTTGGTACAGGGTGCTCTCTGAATGTTGGTGAACTACAACTCCCAGAATTCAAAAACACCGACCCCAGCACTATTCAGTGTTGTTAGCCATGTTGGTAGTGTGGCCGGAATCGAGCATACCCTCATGAAGCTGGAAGCTGGAAAATGTTAAATTGCCTCTGTGTCTCTGTCTGTATATTGTTTGTCTAATGGCATTGAATGTTTGCCATGTACAGTAGAGTCTCACTTACCCAAAATAAACGGGCCGGCAGAATGTTGGATAAGCGAATATGTTGGATAATAAGGAGAGATTAAGAAAAAGCCTATTAAACATCAAAATAGGTTATGATTTTACAAATTAAGCACCCAAACAACAAATTTGACAGAAAAAGTAGTTCATTATGCATTAATGCTATGTTGTAATTACTGTATTTACGAATTTAGCACCAAAATATTATGATAAATTGAAAACATTGACTACAAAAATGCGTTGGATAATCCAGAACATTGGATAAGTGAGTGTTGGATAAGTGAGACTCTACTGTATATGTACATTGTGATCCGCCCTGAGTCCCCTATACAGAATATAAATACTATAAGTAAATAAATAAGTAAATAAATACAGGCTAAACAGGCCGGCAGAAGCTTGGATAAGCGAATATCTTGGATAATAAGGACATTATTAAGGAAAAGCCTATTAAACATCAAATTAGGTTATGATTTTACAAATTAAGCACCAAAACATCATGTTATACAACAAATTTGACAGAAAAGGTAGTTCAATTTGCAGTAATGTTATGTTGTAATTACTGTATTTACGAATTTAGCACCAAACTATCACGATATATTGAAACCATTGACTACAAAAATGGCTTGGATAATCCAGAAACTTGGATAAGTGAGTGTTGGATAAGTGAGACTCTACTGTATATGTATATTGTGATCCACCCTGAGTCCCCTATACAGAATATAAATACTATAAATAAATAAATAAATAAATAAATGCAGTAGAGTCTCACTTATCCAAGCAAAACGGGCCGGCAGAAGCTTGGATAAGCGAATATCTTGGATAATAAGGACATTATTAAGGAAAAGCCTATTAAACATCAAATTAGGTTATGATTTTACAAATTAAGCATCAAAACATCATGTTATACAACAAAATTGACAGAAAAGGTAGTTCAATATGCAGTAATGTTATGTTGTAATTACTGTATTTACGAATTTAGCACCAAACTATCACGATATATTGAAAACATTGACTACAAAAATGGCTTGGATTATCCAGAAGCTTGGATAAGTGAGACTCTACTGTATTACTTTTATATCGTTACACTTTTATTTTGCATTTATTTATTTTGTATGGGAATGACCTATGGTCTAAGAGCAGTAATAAACTACTCCACTATGGAACTGTTTCTCTCCAAGAGTCAATTATTGTTTTTGGCTATTAGACTGGCAATAATTCTTGATTTGACTTGTCCAATTTGAAAGGTATTTGGGACAATAACATCTTAAATCAGCCACCATTTTTCTAGTAGGGGCCGGGCTGTGGCGCAGGCTGCTGAGCAACCAGCTGCAACAAATCACTCTGACCAAGAGGTCATGAGTTCGAGGCCAGCTCGGAGCCCCGTGTTTGTCTTGTCTTTTTTCTATGTTAAGGCATTGAATGTTTGCCTTATATGTGTAATGTGATCCACCCTGAGTCCCCTTCGGGGTGAGAAGGGAGGAATATAATTCTGTAAATAAATAATAAATAAATAGTAAAACTGAATTACTGTGTCACGAAATGATGAATTTCTAAAAAATGTGTTACCAACATGTAATGTCTGGAAAGCTCTGCTCTAATAGTACATAAGTGCACTATATACAATAGAGTCTCACTTATCCAAGCCTCGCTTATCCAAGCCTCTGGATTATCCAAGCCATTTTTGTAGTCAATGTTTTCAATACATCGTGATATTTTGGTGATAAATTCATAAATACAGTAATTACTACATAAACATTACTGCGTATTGAACTACTTTTTCTGTCAAATGTGTTGTATAACATGATGTTTTGGTGCTTCATTTGTAAAATCATAACCTAATTTGATGTTTAATAGGCTTTTCCCTAATCCCTCCTTATTATCCAAGATATTCGCTTATCAAAGCTTCTGCTGGCCCGTTTAGCTTGGACAAGTGAGACTCTACTGTAATTATTGTCTTCTGTATATTTTCAAGTTACGTCTGCCTATAGACACTAAGTCAAAGCTATAACTGAGCTGGGTTGCTGTGAGTTTTTGGGCTTCAACCTAAACCAAAACCATCAACCTCACAACCTCTGAGGATGCATGCCACAGATGTGGGCAAAACATCAGGAGTGAATGCTTCTGGAACATGGCCATACCGCCCAGAAAACTCTCAGCAACCCACTAAGGGAGTATTGTCATGGCTGGAAGACTGATCTGTATAAAATTTTATCTTTCTTAACAAGCAACCCGAAAGCCCAAGGAAGCCTCTCTCAACACATTCCCTTTTCCTCCATAGCCCTCAAAGTGGTGAAAATATTGCTTTGATCCCATATTGCGCAAAGGGAGATCCTTGGGAAGAAAGTTTATATTTCCTCTCCACTTGATTGCTTTTTGTTCCTCCTTATTTGCAGAAGAGTTCCCGGCTCCCCGCCCTTCAGCACTGTCATTAAGTGAATACATCAGGTACCAAAAATAGCTTTGGCTGGATCAAATTCCTGCCATTGCATTACCAATTCACGGGGAAAAGAGCCTAATTGGTCTACGGTGATAATAGGTTTGCCTCGGAAAGTACTGATACCAATTTACAAAGCTTTACATGTCTTGGTTCTGTCTTCTGGAAAGACTTAATAGAGGGGCTTTGTTCAACTTCTAAATGGCCTTTATCTGTTCTTCGCTGTACCTAATAGATCATATCCATTTACTCTGCCAGCTATGAAATGCAATGCCTTTCTGTTTTACAACAATAAAGTGCGGGCTATTTTTAAGCAGAGGCCCACCTTCTTCTCTGTTACCTTCCCCTCTCCTCTGATCTTATTTAGCCATTGAAATATTTATTTTGCCACGTTTTTGCCTTCCTAGTGGTGTGTTTTGACCCTGTGTTGTAGGTACAAAACGTACTGTTGGAAAAAAACAGTATGTGGTTGGGTTTGTTTTGGGTTTTTTTTTAATTCGTTTTTAACACTAACACAATAGGCACTCGCTTAAGGGAAAACAGCTACAGAAAAACCATGGCATGCCTCTATTGAGATGAAGAATAAGGCTATGTAGGAAAGAATAAAAGTGCGACATTGGTCAAATTGCAGGACAATTAAAGCCTGGAGGCAGACTCTCTGCAGCTATTAGGTTTTTCTCCTGATTGTTTCTCTAATTCCACAGAGCACTGGATTCACATATGCATTATGCTTTTCCCTAAAAGCTGGGATCCTATTAAGCAGCTAGTTATTATTGGGAGACCTCATACAACTCTGAACTCCTTCAGGCAAGAGATTATTATTATTATTATTATTATTATTATTATTATTATTATTATTATTATTATTATTTTATTATGACACAGCAAACAAGATAAACATGCTGGATTTCATATCACAAAATCACAAGTTGAACACTTCCCAAGTGCCTAGGACTCTGTGATGAATTTTCGGATGATGCGCGCAGATCCCAGCAGGGTGGCCTTTTGCAGTTGACAGATCGTAATTTTGTCAATGTCTATTGTTTCCAAATGTCGGCTGAGATCTTTTGGCACGGCACCCAATGTGCCCATCACCCCCGGGACCACCTGCACTGGTTTCTGCCAGAGTCTTTGAAGTTCAATCTTGAGGTCCTGATAGCGGCTGAGTTTTTTCTGTTGTTTTTCGTCAATGCGACTGTCACCTGGGATGGCAACATCAATGATCCGAACCTTTTTCTTTTCCACAACTGTGATGTCTGGTGTGTTGTGTTCCAGAACTTTGTCAGTCTGGATTCGGAAGTCCCACAGAATCTTTGCATGTTCATTTTCCAGTACTTTTGCAGGTTTGTGATCCCACCAGTTCTTTGCTGCTGGGAGGTGGTACTTGAGGCATAAGTTCCAATGAATCATTTGGGCCACGTAGTTGTGCCTCTGTTTGTAGTCTGTCTGTGCGATTTTCTTACAGCAGCTGAGGATATGATCAATGGTTTCGTCAGTTTCCTTGCACGGTCTGCATTTTTGGTCATCAGCTGATTTTTCGATCTTGGCCTTCATTGCCTTTGTCCTGATGGCTTGCTCCTGGGCTGCAAGGATCAGGCCTTCTGTCTCCTTCTTCAGGGTCCCATTCGTGAGCCATAGCCAGGTCTTCTCCTTATCAGCTTTTATTATTGTTGTTGTTATTATTATTATTATTATTATTATTATTATTATTACTAAACCAAAGTGGCTAGGTGAGTGGGATTGTTTAGTTGACAGTTTGAACTCTGACTGTTCAATAGCCCGACTTACCTAGATTTATAAGTGTATAAGATTACCATATTGTAATGTTTTTGAAATTAATATTATTTGTGATATTATAGTTATACACCATAATATCGCAAATAATAATATTAATTTCAAAAATATTACAATATAGTAATCTTATTATAGTTATACACTGAAGTGGCCGTGGTGGTGTAAGCAGAACTTACAAGGAAGGTTGACAGTTCAAATCCGCAGGATGGGGTGAGCCCCAACTGTTAGCCCCAGCTTCTGCCAACCTATTCGCCCCGGTGGTGAAGTGCGTTAAAGCACTGAGCTGGAGACCGAAAGGTCCCAGGTTCAAACCCCGAGGTGGGGTGAGCGGCTGCTGTTAGCTCCAGCTCCTGCCAACCTATTAGTTCGAAAGCATGCAAATTTGAGTAGATCAATATGTACTGCTCCAGCAGGAAGGCAAAGTACAATAGATTTAAAACTGTATAAAATTACCATGTTGCAATATTTTTGAAATTAATATTTTTGTGATATTATAATATATTATAATATTACAATACTTTTGAAATATATTACATTGGGGCTGCCATGGTAGTGCAGTGGGTTAAACTGCTGAGCTGCGGAAATTGCTGACCAAAAGGTTGCCGATTCGAATCAGTGGAGCAGAGTAAGCTCCCATCATTCAAATTGTTGTTTTATATACTAGTGGTTTTATTTTGTATGTGTTTATTTTTTGCATTGTTTTAGGCACCCTGTGCCATATGCAAACCACCCAAGTCCCTTTGGGAAGATGGAGACAGGGTACAAAAATAAAGTTGTTGTTGTTGTTGTTGTTGTTGTTGTTGTTGTTGTTGTTGTTGTTATTATTATTGTCATTAGCCACAGCTTCTCCCAACCTGGCAATTCAAAAACAGGTAAATGTGTGTAGATCAATAGGTACCACTTTGAAGTGAAGGTAACAGCACTCCATGCAGTCATGTCGGCCACATGCCCTAGGAGGTGTCTACAGACAATGCCGGTTCTTCGGCTTAGAAATAGAGATGAGCACCAACCCCCAGAGTCAGACTCGATTAGACTTAATGTCAAGGGGAAACCTTTATCTTTATTATAACAGTAGACATTCCACTTTCACTGGGCTGAGGAGTGTCAGACCCTACAGAAGTGGGAAAGTTGAAAATCAAAACCCAGCTATTGTTTCTACTGAGAGAACATCTTTCCAGGAATCTCTAACTCCACTAAAAGTTAACCATAGAATCATCCTAGAGGACCAAGTGTTTTCCCTAAGAATCTCTAGATCCTCCAGTTCAACCTTATGGTCATCTGGCAGGAGGACCTGGAGATTTCTAGAGAAAGCATATTTATTAAATTGGTGGATATTTAAATCCTCAAACGTCAAACCTGTAAATGTGGAAGGCCAACTGTAATATCATTTGAAACATTAAAATACAAGGATTGAATGAGAAGTAGTGCCTCCAACTTCATAACTCCTCAACAGATGGCAGTCCTGGTCTGCGGCAGGGACTGGCTTGTTCAGTACACTCTCCTCTACATTTCCTTTTGGCAGGAAGCCTTAGCATTGAACGGTTGTGTTGTTAAAAGTGCGAAGTATGGAACCCTGCGCAGATGGTCGGTCAATGCGACTTAAGCAATGTGCAGTCATTGAATTCTTGACAGCAGAACGTGTCACCCCAAAGGAAATTCATCAGAGAATGCAAGCTGTTTATGGTGATTGTGTTGATGTGCACAAGTAAGTTTAAAGATGTTGAGGTGGAACATCTGACTTGCGTGACAAAGAGTTCTTCCATGTTGATGTGAGTTCTGTGCGTCGTTGGGTGAGTAAGTTTAAAGATATTGAGGTGGGAACATCTGACTTGCGTGACAAACAAAGAGTTGGACATCCTGTGACAGCAACCATCGAGTTTCACAAGCAAAAGGTTGACAGATTGATTCAGGATGATCGTCGTATTACTTAGAGAGAAATTTCAAGCATAACTGGCATTTCACAAGAACGTGTGGGTCACATTATTGCTTTGCTTGGCTATCAGAAGATCTGTGCACGATGGGTCCTGTGAGACGCTGGTTGCGGAAACAGAGTGTCGACTTCTTCCATGACGGCTTCAGAAAACATGTTCATCGTTGGCAGAAATGTATCCAATTGTCTGGTGATTCTGTGGAAAAGTGAATAATGGTACAGTAGAGTCTCACTTATCCAACATAAACGGGCCGGCAGAACGTTGGATAAGCGAATATGTTGGATAATAAGGAGGGATCAAGGAAAAGCTTATTAAACATCAAATTAGGTTATGATTTTACAAATTAAGCACCAAAACATCATGTTATACAACAAATTTGACAGAAAAAGTAGTTCAATACGCAGTAATGCTATGTAGTAATTACTGTATTTACGAATTTAGCACCAAAATATCACGATGTATTGAAAACATTGACTACAAAAATGCATTGGATAATCCAGAACGTTGGATAAGCGAATGTTGGATAAGTGAGACTCTACTGTAGTTAAAGAGCACATTCTAAGGATTATTTCTGCATTTGAGTTATTAAAATATCCCCATCAAACCCAAGTAACAAAGGTGGAGGCATTACTTTTCATTCAACCCTCGTATTTCAGCACAATTGGAATTGTAATATATTTCAAATAATTGATAAAAATTGTAGTAAATGACAGAAATATTTCAGCACAATTGTACTGCACATTCCAGCAACTGTAACCAATGGTTTTGATGGTTAAGACTCAGAGATAAACCCTACTATCTGCCAACTTGATGATAGTTTGATCTATAACACTTATTAGTCCCAAAGCCTTCTGGTTATTAGTTAAAGGTTATGGGAGTTGTAGTTGAAAACATCTGGAGAACCAAAAGATCACACCGAAGATTTTGTCCGCATAGATGAGTTGTTTTTGAGAAAAGTTGTACTGCTCAGTATCTAGAACTGGAAAAATATGGAATTTCGTCTCTGTCTAGTTCCCAGTATATCTTATGGTAACTGGAACCAGGTGCCACTAGGCAGATTTTGTTCCACCAACCGACTTGTGCCCATTGATATTCACCACATAAGTTTTGATTGTCGCCAGAAGGGAAGACCACATGTGTTTTATACCTCACTTCCCAGATGTATTGTCCTCATCTAGCATAGTGAAGGGGATGTTGAAGAAACTGCAAGTGTGGACACATCTGTTAAAGACAACTGCAAGCCTTTATAAAAAAAAACTTCAGCAAACTGTGTATAGTATAATAATTTGTCATAAGAATGATCTGTGTCAAGAGGTTCCAACTCAATGAATCTCTTCTTCCCATATGTTTGAACATCTGGAATACAAGGAAGTCCTATATGTGCGCATAAGGTGATAAATATAACTATTGTGCAGTCTCTAGTATAAACGCGTATTCTATCTGATTTTCATTTCCCATATGAAGTGCCCGAGGGAAATACAAGGGTTGGGTATAGAGATAGTGATCATGAGTTGCGAGTAATTTCTAATCTGTCATTAAAATAACTTTCATTCAGCAGGGGAAAGACTGTCAATAGTCTATAACAAGAGGAGAAAGTGCTGAAAGCTTGATATATTAACCACAGTTCTGGCAAAGAACAATAAGTCACAGAAATATGAACTCAGGACGTGATCACACAAAACCACTATTTCACAACAGTTGCACTATGACTGATGGCAGCAACATACGAGTATGATCACCCTTGTTATTGCAATTCTCTCTATTCATGCAACAGCGTCATACATTTTATTTATTTATTTATTTATTTATTTATTTACAGTATTTATATTCCTCCCTTCTCACCCCGAGGGGGACTCAGGGTGGATTACAATGAACACATATATGGCAAACATTCAATGCCAACAGACAAACAGCATATATAGACAGACACAGAGGCATTTAACATTTTTTTTCCAGCTTCACGATTCCGGCCACGGGGGGAGCTGTTGCTTCACTGTCCACTAGTGGCTGTACTTCCTCATTCCTTTCCTCGTGTTTTGCTGGCAGTTTTTTTTTTATGATGTTGTAAATTAGTTAAATTAGCCTCCTGCATAAAGCGTACCTAAATTTCCCTACTTGACAGATGCAACGGTCTTTCATACCCTTGTAATCTTGCTTTCTTGCATTTTTGCCCCTCTATATATTTATTATTTTCTTAAAGCAATTTTGCAGTTATATTTTTTTTAAAAAAAATATGACTAATTAAGGCTAGGAATTTGGCAATTGGGCTGAGGAAGGTCCTTTCACCTGTGTCTGGGTCTAGGCATGGAACTGTGCCTGCATGTTCTCTCTTTCCAAAGCCAGGTCAGTGGGAATGGTATAAGGGTCTTTCAATATCTATTCGACCTGAGCACAGTGAAGTCATGCCTGGATCTTCTTCTCTCCCTCTGAAACCAAGGCATCTATTTATCTATTTTTATTCATCTATGTGTTAGGGGTTTCTCTTCTTCAAAAGAGGAAGGAAAGCAAAAAAGGGGTCATGAATCTGAGGAGATTTTGCAAGTACCCACATTTCAGGAGAGGTGAAAGGAAACAGAGCAGACATGTCGTTCAGCTAGAATAGCTGACAAAAATGCAGCGGATTAATTGGGAACTGCCCTAGCAGCTGTGAGGGAACTCAAGGCTGTAAAGCAGAAGCAGGTACAGTCAGCTTTTGCTGGTAACAAACTGACTCTAAAGCCTAAGCCTTTGCTCCCCTTGTGCCTGCTTTGGGTCTGCATCTGCTCCTAAGGATTTATTGCTGTTTCTTTCCTAAAGTAAGACTGCTAATTTGAGAATTAATCAGAGACTTAAGAACTGTGTTTGCCCTAAGACTTCTTTTGCATTATACCACTGAGTGTGCTGTTCTTTATAAAAGCCCAGGTTTTTATCAAAGTGTGTTTATTGTTTATTGGTATATGTGATTTTATTTGTTTATGATTTGTTTTTATTGTTGAGTTTTATATTGCTTATTGCCTGGGCTTGTCCCCATGTAAGCTGCACCGAGTCCCCTCGGGGAGATGGGGCGGGGTATAAAAATAAAATTATTATTATTATTATTATTATTATTATTATTATTATTATTTTTATTATGACACAGCAAACAAGATAGATATGCTGGATTTCGTATCACAAAATCACAAGTCGAACACTTCCCAAGTGTCTAGGACTGTGTGATGTATTTTCGGATGATGCGCGCAGATCCCAGTAGGGTGGCCTTTTGCAGTTGGCAGATCGTGATTTTGTCAATGTCTATTGTTTCCAAATGCCGGCTGAGATCTTTTGGCACGGCACCCAATGCACCAATCACCACCGGGACCACTTGCACTGGTTTCTGCCATAGTCTTTGAAGTTCAATCTGATAGCGGCTGAGTTTTTCCTGTTGTTTTTCGTCAATGCGACTGTCACCTGGGATGGCAACATCAATGATCCAAACCTTTTTCTTTCCCACAACTGTGATGTCTGGTGTGTTGTGTTCCAGAACTTTGTCAGTCTGGATTCGGAAGTCCCACAGTATCTTTGTGTGCTCATTTTCCAATACTTTTTCAGGTTTGTGATCCCACCAGTTATTATTATTATTATTATTATTATTATTATTATTATTATTATTTTGCTGAAGTAAAGCAGTTTTCATTTACTTACCACATAATAATAATAATAATAATAATAATAATAATAATAATAATAATAACAATAATAATAATAACTTTATTTTTATACTCCGCCCCATCTCCCCGAAGGGACTCGGGGTGGCTTACATGGGGCCTAGCCGGATAAGACAATCAATATCAATAGCACGACTATAAAACAATTATACCAGTAAAACATCAATAGCAATAAAACAATCGTTAAAATCAGCAAAAAGCATACAAAAAACATACAATATTAAAACAGGAGACTAATTCATTCACATTGTTTTAAGGCTGCTCTTGAAAGACAAAACAGGACACTATGTATGGCTTTGGTTGTTTGGTTTTCAAAACACAGTAATTAATGTTACTAATTTATATTTGCCTGTTGCCTACAGTGCCATCTTCAGTCACTAGGTGGCAGACTCCATTTAACAAGATTTAGCTATTGTTCACAATGAATGCAGTAAAGAGAAGGGATGCTAAACACTGCAACAACAACAACAACTGAGTGCACAGAACAGCAGAAAAGGTGGGAAAGTCTGCATCTAGAGCCGTTAAACCTCAGCAAAGGCTTGTACATCATAGGAAGTAAAATAGTGATGCACGGAACTAGGAGTCATCTCTAGAGCCTTGGATTATGGCTCTCATCTATTAATTACAACTGACTCAGTGTCATTTTCTTGCATCACTGCTACATGATCAGAAGGAAAAGAGAATCTGGAGGGATGCGTTCAAATAGTAACAAGGTTCAACTATTTCATATTAACACCTGCACTACTTACTGTGAAAAACACCGCACAAGAAGGCAAGAGGCTTGCTTCAGTTTCCCACAGTCCTTGATTTCATTCACACCAAGCAGAGACAATGCATTCAGCTCTTGACAGCTCCTAAACATTGCTTGAAGCTTATCCCATATCACATAAAGACTATGGCTATTTTCATCACAAGTGCTTGTAAAAACTACAGATGGCACATGCAGTCTTAAATGTATTCCCCTGTGTTTTTTGCTTTCCTCACATGAAATGAATCTTTTTCAGAATGCTACACTTCTGAATATACTCTTAAGAGGCAGTTAGGTAGGATGAAGAGAAGACTGAGAGATGACATGATAGCTATGTTTAAATTTCTGAAGGGTGTCATGTAGAAGAGGAATCAAAGTTTATTTTTGATGCTTCAGAGACTAGAACCTGAAACAATGAGTTGAAATGACAAGAGGAGAGATTCCACCTAAATATAAACATCTTGACTGTAAAAGCTGTTTGACAGTAAAGAAGAGAAGCGTGGTCTCTAAACAGAGGGAGGATGGGTATCTTTTGGGAGTGCTTTAGCTGTATATTTCTATGCGGTACATGGTTGCATCAGATGGTCCCTATGGGCCCTTCCAACTCTATGATTTTATAATTCTATTATTCTATTACTCTTTCTGGCAATATCTTGTCTGAATCTACAGTACCTCTTATAAAAAGAGGTATGTCTCATAAAAATGAAGTACTGTAAGAAGAAAGTAAGAAGTTCCAAGTCTGTGGAATAGTAGAGCTGAACTGAGTTTCAATCTGAATGACCTATCCAAGGTGCTGAACTTTTTTATCCCATTGGAACATGTAGTCCTTTAATAGCTCCTATCCAAGGTGCTGAAACTTGTTATCCAATGAGGATATGTAGTTTCTTAATAGCACCTATCCAAGGTGCTGACACTTGTTATCCGATGAGGATATGTAGTCTTTTAATAGCTCCTATCCAAGGTGCTGACACTTGTTATCCGATGAGGATATGTAGTCTCTTAATAGTACCTATCCAAGGTGCTGACACTTGTTATCCGATGAGGATATGTAGTCTCTTAATAGCTCCTATCCAAGGTGCTGACACTTGTTATCCGATGAGGATATGTAGTCTCTTAATAGTACCTATCCAAGGTGCTGAACCCTATTATCCAATGAGGATATGTAGTTTCTTAATAGCACCTATCCAAGGTGCCAAACCTTATCCAATGAGGATATGTAGTCTCTTAATAGCACCTATCCAAGGTGCTGAACCTTACTATCCAATGAGGATATGTAGTTTCTTAATAGCACCTATCCAAGGTGCTGAACCTTATTATCCAAGGAGGATATGTAGTTTCTTAATAGCACCTATCCAAGGTGCTGAACCTTACTATCCAATGATATGTAGTTTCTTAATAGTACCTATCCAAGGTGCTGAACTTTCCAATGAAGATATGTAGTCTCTTAATAGCCCCTATGCAATGTGCTGAACTGAGTTGCTGTGAGTTCTCTGGGCTGTATAGCTATGTTCTAGAAGCATTGAACCTTATTATTATTCTCTTAATAGCTCATTTAAACTTCAGGAGTGGTTCCACCAGTACATTTGTCAAGACAGCCATAAGCTGGTGACGATGCCATAGTGAGACCATCACTATATGAACAAAGTAATATTTCCTTTTATCTGTTCTTTTCTTTTCTTTTGCAGTTCTTTCTTGACATTGCAAAGTAATCAGCACTTTTCTGGGGAAGGAAAATCTTAATTTTCTAAGTCAGCATTCAGCCTTGTACAGATAATTTTCTTCAGCTTTTCCCCCATCTCTAAAACTAATTACATGAAACAATTTAAAGGGCGCACCTGTAGGTGATGAAATGCAGCATCAGAGGCTAGTTAGAAGGCCCTTCACATCGTATGATAGGCAACCCGCTTTGAATAACTCCAGCAGCGTAACCAGTTAATGATGTATTTCTGTTACTAAAAGATTCATGTAATTTTATAGGTGTCTCCCCTTCCTTAGGCTGGTCTTAAATGGGAAAGACAGATTGAATTATGCAATGCTGTTGTTTAAAAAAACTAGACACTATCACCATTAAAAGTGAGTACTTACTACTTAGGCTATATAATAGCAATGTCACATTTGTCATCGCGGCTAAGAGATGGGAGGCTTAAATGCAGGAAAAGCTATTAGTGCTGAAAAGTCGTTTTTTTGAAAAAATATTTAAAGTGCCATTGGATCTTATATCTGATGGAAGTGCTTTGCATAAAAATGTCTCTGATGATGAAAAGGAAGTTGTCTGTACAACCAAATATGATCAATGTATGCCAAGAGCGGGAATTTTGCCAAGCCAAGGTTCCCGTTTACAATAAAGTAGTGTTTGCACATCTACACAACCCTATGAATTTCCTTTGAAAGGTAACCTGCAGTGACTTGAATTGGTTGGTGAGCTCCCATCCAAGTACAGGGCTGACCCCACTTAGATTCTCAAACCAGTTTTTTGGGTCTTTATAGGGGGTATTTTGACCCTATATGACTATCTAGTAATAGATTTTAGCTCACAGCCCCATTAATAATGTATTATATCATTTTTAAATCACAGAAGATTGTGAAGATTCATGAATTTATATATCTTATTATGTTCTTTAAAACTGATGTTATGCAAGTGTATTGTTTTATTATTATTATTATTATTATTGTTGTTGTTGTTGTTGTTGTTGTTTTATTATGTCACAGCAAAAAAGATAGATATGCTGGATTTCGTATCACAAAATCACAAGTCGAACACTTCCCAAGTGTCTAGGACTGTGTGATGTATTTTTGGATGATGCATGCAGATCCCAGCAGGGTGGCCTTTTGCAGTTGGCAGATCGTAATTTTGTCAATGTCTATTGCTTCCAAATGCCGGCTGAGATCTTTTGGCACGGCACCCAATGTGCCAATCACCACTGGGACCACCTGCACTGGTTTCTGCCAGAGTTCAATCTTGAGGTCCTGATAGCGGCTGAGTTTTTCCTGTTGTTTTTCGCCAATTATTAACACATTTATTATTTCACTCTGATCTTGTTCTTACATTTATTATTTTACTCGATTAATTATTATTGCATTTACAGTAGAGTCTCACTTATCCAACATAAACGGGCCAGCAGAATGTTGGATAAGCGAATATGTTGGATAATAAGGAGGCATTAAGGAAAAGCCTATTAAACAGCAAATTAGGTTATGATTTTACAAATGAAGCACCAAAACATCATGTTAGACAACAAATTTGTGGCCTGATAGCGGCTGAGTTTTTCCTGTTATTTTTCGTCAATGCGACTGTCACCTGGGATGGCAACATCAATGATCCAAACCTTTTTCTTTTCCACAACTGTGATGTCTGGTGTGTTGTGTTCCAGAACTTTGTCAGTCTGGATTCAGAAGTCCCTTTCAGTATCTTTGCGTGCTCATTTTCCAATACTTTTGCAGGTTTGTGATCCCATCAGTTCTTTACTGCTGGGAGGTGGTACTTGAAGCATAAGTTCCAATGAATCATTTGGGCCACATAGTTGTGTCTCTGTTTGTAGTCTGTCTGTGCGATTTTCTTACAGCAACTGAGGATATGATCAATGATTTCATCAGCTTCCTTGCACAGTCTGCATTTTGGGTTATCAGCTGATTTTTTGATCTTGGCCTTAATTGCATTAAGGCACACAACAACAATCCTATTTTTTTTTTACTATTTCATCATAGTCCGGCCCCCCAGCTGTCTGAGGGACTGTGAATCGACCTTTCACTTAAAAAGTTTGGTGTAAGTAATGAAAACACATCCTGTATCACCTTTTGTGGGTAGTATATCATGTATCAGTCCATCACTGCCAACTTTTAGATGTCTTCCCTAATTCTTAGCTGTTTTAAGAAAAAAATTGGGGGGGGGGGTGATGGCTGAGATGTAAACATATTGAACAAAAACTTATAAACACACTAAAATATGCTTTCAGTAAAAATATCTTCATACGTTGTTTATGTTTCACAGGGTACATTAGGAACATTCTGTATCCAAATGCTGAAAATATCTCTAGGTGTGTTGATTGTGGGTGGGCTTATTTTCCCCATCTTATCTTTTTCGAGACAGAAAGAACACACCTGGTTGAGAACCTGTTGGAATTGCAGAGAACTCTCCGCCCTAATTAATGAGTTGCTCCGGCATTCTTATTTAAGCCAAATCAGCCATACTTGAAAACCAAACTTAGAATGTAAATGGTGCAATCAAGTTTCGATTCATTCTGCCGTGCTACCTAGAGAAGCACAATTCAAGTGAAACTTTAAAAATGTGGGATTTGCATGTTTGAAAGTTTCTGTGTGTGTGTGTCCTGTTTGTGGAAATGAGGGCTGTGCCATTGCAAAGTTTTCTTCCTTACCTGTGATTGTGAAACTTAGTTGCTTATATAGCAGTTTTACCTCTAAGCATTTGTTCCATTTATATTAAATGCACCTTTCCTTCCAGATGGAGCCTCTGGTGGCTCAGTGTGTTAAAGTGCTGAGCTGCTGAACTTGCAGACCGAAAGGTTCCAGGTTCAAATCCGGGGAGCGGAGTGAGCACCCGCTGTTAGCTCCAGCTTCTGCCAACCTAGCAGTTCGAAAACATGGGCTGGGGAAAAACCAAGAGTAAAAATGAAAATACTTAATGATGATAAAACAAGAGGCGGCTTATCCCTTCCAAATTTACAACTCTACTTTCATGCATGCTGTTTGGACTGGATCAAAGAATGGGTGACCCTAGAAGACAATGAGCTATTAGATTTAGAAGGTATAAATCTCCCTTTTGGATGGCATGCATATTTAGATATACAAAAGGCCAAACCAACAGGCATATTTAATGATCATTACATACAAAGACCAATTCTAAACACCTGGAACAGATACAAAAAAAGAATATATACAAAGACACCAGAGTGGATGTCCCCACATGAGGCACACTACAAAAGGGAGAACATCTTACAAGGGAAATGGTTAACTTACAGGGAATTGGTCCATACCAATTTGGAAAACTCAGAAATGAAATCCCTAGAAGAACTGAACCAATCAGGCCTTAAATGTAATTGGCTTTTATATAGACAACTGCGTGAGAAATTTAAAGAACAACTTAAAACTTCGGGTTTCCAGACTGCAAAAACATGGTTTGATGTGGCGATGTTCCAAAAACCAAAAGGACTTATATCTTATATATACAAAAACCTACTGACTTGGCACACAGAAGAGGAAGTAGTAAAGGACTCAATGATTAGATGGGCTCAAAACATCGGCCAAGAGATAAAAATGGTCCAATGGGAAAAAACATGGAATAGAAGAATGAAGTATACGGCATGTCAAAACCTAAAAGAAAACATCTACAAAATGCACTTGCGGTGGTATCTCCCTCCAGAGAGATTAGCGAAGATGTACAATTGCACCGATAAATGCTGGAAATGTGGGAAAGAAAAAAGGACATTTTACCACCTGTGGTGGTCATGCAACAAACTAAACAGCTATTGGAAACAGATTCATGTACACCTTGTGCCGTCCGCCGGACAATAAAAAGCTATAAAACTGAAACGTGCTGTCCTTTATCCGGGCGAACTGCAAATCCCTATAAGCTGTCCTATAGATATTGAACGACTGAGTCTGGATAACTTCAAAAAAGGATGTTTATTCATACAAGGTTGTAAACCTGGCACAGATCTTAAAGTTGCAGAAAATGAAACAAATTTCCATAGGTTTTAGTTGCAGAATTATCCCTGGTTCCAGAAGGCAAAAGTGATTATAAAACCACTATACCCTAATCACGCTGCCTATGTTAGAAGGAGAAACTCTTTCCTTCCCTATCTTTACAGCAAAGATTAGTTCTAGAAGCGATGGAATAACTTTGCTCCTCTAACTAGATTTCCTATTCCAGATCAATATAATTCAATACTTATCTAATTTGGATAGGCTTAGATTGGCCTGGTTTTGAGGATGATTTGTCCCAGTTAGCCTTGCACAGCTCCAGCACGTTGGAAGACAATAGCCAGAATGAAGCTCCAAAATGGAGACTAGACCCTGGTAAAAAGGGCGGTCCTAAGATGTTGCACTCTTTGACCAATCACTGCAAAGAAAACTGCAGCCAGCTATTGCAGATTCCAAGCCACTTTTCCTAGGCTTTTGCAGCCAGAGGCTCAAACAAAATGCAAAGGAGGGAAAACAAACAAACGACCAATAGGTAAGGCAAACCATCGTCCTGGGGGACGGAACACTCCCCGCTAAATTCCCAGGATGTGGGAATTTACCAATCAAAAACATACAAACACCTTTGTATACACAACAATACAACAGTATAAAACTTTAAACATCTCCAATAAGCAACACGAGGTCACTAATTGGTCTGTCCAGGACAGACATTTTGTCCTTACTATGAGTCTTTACTTGAACTTTTCTAACCTTACCGTCAGGGCAAGGAAAGGTCTTTAGTATAATGCCCATAGGCCAGGCATAGCGGGGCAAGTCTTTGTCCTTTGGCAACACAAGGTTTCCCACCTTGGCATTGTCCTTTGGGGTTTGCCAGAGTCTTCTGGTTGGAAGCTGGCTTAAGTATTCGGCCTTCCACCTCTTCCAGAAGTGGTTGGCTAAGGTCTGCACATGCAAAATTGGTGCCACAGTCCGACCAAATTGACTTAATTGGCCCTCTGAGGGCTATGAACCTTTTCAATGCGTTTATGAATGATGAAGTGTCCATTCCCTCTGCAACCTCTATATAGACAGTTCGTTTTGACAAACAAGTAAACAAACCCGCCCATCTTTTGTTATTTACAACACCACCCCTGGTTTTCCTAGTGACAACCTCCCAAGGACCAAACACATCGATTCCCACATGGGAAAAGGGTGGGTCTGTCAAAGTCCTATCCTGAGGTAGTTCTGCCATCAACTGACTTTGACAGTTTCGTCTGAGTCGCCGACATTTGACACATTTGAAAATACAACTGTTGACCAACCTTTTGGCATTAACTACCCACAGACCTTCATTTCTAAGGGCTGCCTCAGTTAGAGTTCTACCCTGATGATGGATCTTCTCATGGTAGTGACGAACCAACAACAAAGCAATATGGCTATTGGGGGGTACAATGATGGGGTTCTTTATACACACTTTGAGTTTAGCCTTAGCTAACCTCCCTCCCACTCTTAAAATGCCCTCCTTGTCTAGAAATGGGTTTAACTCACGCAAGAAACTCCGGCTGGGGGTGTCAAGCCCTTGTTCTAACCTGGCTGTTTCTTGACTAAACTCATGCCTCTGAACTGACCTGAGTATTACTCCCTTAGCCTTCAGCATGTCCTGAACTTGCAAAGGCTGACTATCTTTGCAGACTAAGCGATGTATAAGCCTAGCTACTGCTCTAAGAAGACTGTGCCACTCCGAAAAACATTCAAAACGGTGTGGTTCCAGGCAAGATCTTTGGCCCATCTTGATTTCTGTGGTTGATTTGCAGGCTTTCACCTCTGCACTTCGTGAGACTTGAGCATTCATAATGTCCGAAAACCTTTGCTCATCTTTCGAGAGCGCTGTGGCTTCGTCTCTCTCAGAGACTTTGAAGATGGAGGAATACTCTGGAGTTATTGCTTGGCAGTAGACCGAGATATGACTTAGGCAACTGCGCACAAGTGTAGGACGTCCACCTTTAAGCACCTGTGCTTGATTGGAGTCCAACGACGATGGTGGGTGCATCTTGTTTATGCACACTGGGCCTATGACTGTCCAGCCTAATGGCAATTGTTGTGCGATAGGTGCACCTGGAGGTCCTTTAACTTGGTCGTTCACACAGAACAAGCTCGGGCAGTCCGAGCCAAGCAAAAGGGCAATGTCCACATCTGGCCGAAAGGCTGGTATAGCATTCTTCAACCGTCGCAAATGTGGATGAGCCTCCACAACTTCTCTGGTGACAATCTGCCTTTTGTTCCGGGGAATAGAGGAACACTCAATCAGGTCTGGCAACTTGAACTGTCTCTTCTGGTCGCAAGAGGAGACAACGAAGCCAGATGCTATGCGACCCTGCAACTTCTTTTTTCCTGCACATGTAGTCATAGTGTAGTCGACCATCTTGGTTTTAAGGTCAAACATGCGGAAGAACTCTGGAGTAGCCAGGGAGGCGTCGCTCTGTGAATCCAGGGCCACATAGAGTCTCTTTCTAAGCCAAGGGCTCTTGGCTGGATATACATCCGCTAGGCAGATAGGATGACAAACTCTGTACTGGTGCGAGTCAGAACACAGCTCTGTACAGGCGACTGCTGAAACTTCCACCTGCATCTCTGGTGCGGCTGGCTTGTCGGTGTCTTCGACTGCTGACTTTTCTTTTGGTGAAGCGTTCTCTTTGGGGTGGGAGATGATATTGGAGTTGTGCATTGCGGTGCAATGCTTGAGGCTGTTGCATTTCTCACACTTGATGTTTTCTTTGCAGTTGGATGCAAAGTGTGGAGTTGCTCCACAGCATCTAAAGCAGATTCCCTGCTTTTGAACTAGCTGTTGCCTTTCTTTGTATGTCTTTCTACTAAACTCCCTGCAGTTGGCCAAGCTGTGAGGCTTTTGGTGAATAGGGCAAAGCAACTCCTTTACCTCCGACCTGGGTTCGTCAGTCTTGTGTTGAGTTTCGACTGCCTTTACGCTGACAGGTCTATTGGCCTCTCTAGGTGGTTTCTTGTCCACTTCAGGTGCCTTCTCTGGCTGGGTCCCTTGGTATAAGGTGGGGAGGCCCGTCTGTGGATCATTCCTTTCTCTGGCTGCCCTGGTGATGAACTGGACCAAATGAGAAAATGGAGGGTATGCCTGGGAGTGGGCCTCCTTGTAGTTGAAGACCTCCTGTCCCCAGCGTTCTTGCAAAGTGAAGGGCAGCTTGGTCAAGATCTGCCTCTGGGACAGGTGCTGATCGAGGCACTTCAAACCGGGCAGTTCTGGATTCTCCTTGGCCGACTCTAATTCCGCAAGGAGATCGCTGAGGTCCCACAAGAGTTTGAAGTCTTTGAGTTTTAAAGCTGGGAACCTTTGGAGCTTGTCCATAAGAGATGCTTCAATCTCTGTGCTGGCCCCATACCTCTGCTGCAACCTGGCCCAGGCCTTTTCCAGGGCTTTGTCGGGATCGGCTACGTGGGCTGCGTAGATCTTCTTAACTTGTGAGGATGAGGCTGGGCCCAACCATGCAGCCAGAAGAGTCAGTTCTTCCTCAGGCAATAACTTTAAGTCTCTGATTGCTCTCTGGAAGGTGGCCTTCCAGAGAAGAAATTCCTCAGGCTTGTCCGAAAACTTTTCGACACCCTTGTCCTTAAGATCTCTTCTGGGGCTTCTGATGATGGAGACAAGCTGGGACTCTGGCGTCGAAGGGAACAATTGAGGAGTTTGCTGTTGTGGAGTGGACTCCCACCGTGCACCTTGCGTCAACCTTTGGCCTCTTGGAGGGATGACATCGACCACTGACGAATCGATGGCTCCCTGTGCAGCTGTCTGTAGGGGCCAACTAGCACTCGGCCTTGAGGCCCTGATTGACTGACCTAGGGTTTTAGCAGGAGGCACAGGTAGCTCGAGCAAGGGTGAGCTCCCCGCTATGACGCTCTGCTCTGCAGGAAACTCAAAAGTGACTTTGGGGCCCTGCTCTGGGTAAGGAGAGAAGTCTTCCTGTTCCTCATCCGAAAACTGGCTGTTCATGCTGCCAAGGTGCGCAAACACTTTGGCAGAAGGATCCTGTATTGGTAACTGGCTTACATTTTCTTCTGTGAGTGGCTCAATTAGGGCTTTGGCCAAAGTCTCAGCCCTTACCCTTTTGGCTGCGGCATCCATCTTTATTCTAAGCATCTCTATACGAGCCTGTTCTATTTGCATTTCGCTTTGTCTATGGGCCTGTTCTATTTGCATTTCGCTTCGTCTATGGGCCTGTTCTATTTGCAGTCGTTGCTCTTCTTCTTTAAAGGGAAGGGTGAGATCAGCTGCCTTAGCATCAGCCTCCGCCCCCGCCACTTTACTCTGCAGCTCCAGACGTGCAGCCTCCTTAATGTGCAAGGCAGCTAGGGAAGAGATGGCACTCCCAGCAGCAGAAGACTTGCTAGAGTGGCTGTGTTTAGACGATGCACGCTCCCTTAGTTTAGATACCTGACTAGAGCGGTTGGACTTAAGACTAAGTGCCACAGCAGGTGATTTTAAAAGATTGGTCTCATGGCTGCATAAGGAAGCTAGGATTGCCCTCACCCTATTTTCTTTCTCATTAGTGTCAGCTAAAACACTCACTATTTCTAACTCTGAATCCTTGGCGTTAATGCGCTCGAGGACCTGGACTATCTTAGACACCAAACCCCTCCAAAGACCGAAGGTCTCTTCAAGGTCTGTCTGTAATATGGATGGCACCCTTGTAATACCCAAGCTCTCTATTCTGCCCATTAATGTTACAATTCGCTCCCATGCCGAACCTAACCTCACATGGAGGAGCTCCTTTTCATCTATTAGATGGGCTAGCATCTTGGCTGAAGGGTGCTTTATCCTTTGGGGCCTTTCATTCCTACTTTCAGCCTCAGAAGGAGGTATACCATCTGTATCATCTTGAAATTGCATAGACATTATGTATTCTTAATAGCAAGTAAATTTACAACAAAGGCAAATGCAATATACCTGCAAGTAAATTTACAATAAAAGCAAATTCAATATATAATACAATTCACAGCACTTAACCATAGCAATATATATCACTAAGTAACTATACTTTACAAAGATTGTGACCTTTGGCGCCAGACTTTGGTGGGCAAGCTGCAAAATGTCAACTGACAGCAACTTGCCACTTGATACCTCCCTTGCCCGAGTGACGTAAACTGCCAAAATGGCGACTTCGCCAAATTTTCAAGCACCTCGTGCTCTGCGGCTCGAGGCCTGCCGCCGAAGGAGCACCGAGGCTGGCTTTGGAAAGGAGGAGAGAAGAGACGCCTCCTCCCCGCTGTGAAGGGAGGTCACCACCGCAGGTCGATGAAGCAGGTCACCACCGCAGGACGATGAGGCAGGTCACCACCGCAGGACGATGAGGCAGGTCACCACCGCAGGACGATGAGGCAGGTCACCGCCGCAGGTCAATGAGGCAGGTCACCACCGCAGGACGATGAGGCAGGTCACCACCGCCGGACCATGAGGCAGGTCAAAGCCAGCCGAGTGCTCCGGCCGAACTCCTGATGAAGAGGCTGTCAAAGCCGGTTGAGTGCTCCGGCCGAACTCGCAGCAGCGTTGCCAGGCCTGTCCAGGTTCTAGCCTGGTTCTGGTGGGCTCCACGCCTCAGAGCCAGCCAAAGAACTGTCGCTGGTGCTCCGCGGCTCGAGGTCTACCGCCGAGGGAGCCCTGGACGTTGCTGGGAACTGCACAGCCTGTGCAAACCCAGAAAGCCACTGGGCTACGTGCGCACACGCGAGCCAAATAGCAAGGAAATAGAGCCCCACTATTTGACTCCTTCAGCATTGCCATTTATTATTTTACTCTATTATTATTGTTACTATTACATTTATTTTACTCTATTTTTCATTATTATGATTATTAACACATTTATTATTTCACTCTGATCTTGTTCTTACATTTATTATTTTACTCGATTAATTATTATTGCATTTATTATTTTACTCTATTATTATTGTTACTATTACATTTATTTTACTCTATTTTTCATTATTATGATTATTAACACATTTATTATTTCACTCTGATCTTGTTCTTACATTTATTATTTTACTCGATTAATTATTATTGCATTTATTATTTTACTCTATTATTATTGTTACTATTACATTTATTTTACTCTATTTTTCATTATTATGATTATTAACACATTTATTATTTCACTCTGATCTTGTTCTTACATTTAGTATTTTACTCGATTAATTATTATTGCATTTATTATTTTACTCTATTATTATTGTTACTATTACATTTATTTTACTCTATTTTTCATTATTGTTATTATTATTAGCACATTTATTATTTCACTCTGATCTTGTTCTTACATTTATTATTTTACTCGATTAATTATTATTGCATTTATTATTTTACTCTATTATTATTGTTATTATTACATTCATTTTACTCTATTTTTCATTATTGTTATTATTAGCACATTTATTATTTCACTCTGATCTTATTACATTTATAATTTTACTCTATTATTATTGTTACCATTACGTTTATTTTACTCTATTTTTATTATAATTAATACATTTATTATTTCACTCTGATTTTGTTATTACATTCATTATTTTACTCTATTATTATTAAAAGGATGCATAAGCACATTGACATTGAAGAAGATGAGAACAATGATTTAATCAGAGTTGGACTGTCTTATCTTAAATTACAACATTAAGTAAGCATTTAAAAACATTTAACCTATGGATGCCCCAATTAATGTAATTGTATTCGTATCTATTTTTATTACTGAAATGTACCACTCTTGGCTTATACTTGAGTCAATGTTTTCCCATTTTTTGTGGTAAAATTAGGTGCCTCGGCTGTTAGGAATTGTGGGAGTTAAAGTCCAAAACACCCGGAGGGCCAAAGTTTGCCCATGCCTGCTCTATAGGGAAGAACTTTTCCATTGTGCTGACAATTCAAAGAGCTATCAGGCTCTGCAATTCAAGGCAATTTTAAAAGCATCCTATGTGAACATCAGGGGAATCATTACTTCTAACCAGGGTCTCTAATAAACCATACAGGGACTTTAATCTCCCCGGAGGCCCATGCCATAGTGCACTTACCCCGGCTGTTATTGCAGACCTGACAGCCCTGATATGAAATATACTCCTTTTCCTGATATTATGCCGCTGTCACAGGTCACTAGACGGGCACCTAAGTGCTTCTTTCCTGATGGGACGCACCCTTTAATTGCCTCCATTCTTCTGCATTTGTGTAAATGTTATTTTAATGCCCCTCCCCTCAAATCCTCTACGTTTGAGTAAGAATGATTGCAGAATCCCTGACAGTAAAGTCAAGATTTAACGTAGCATAAGTCACCTTCTTGGTCTCACAGGTTGGAAGTAATAGTACACAGGAACATTGTTCTAAATGGGACAACTTGTCCATTTCAACAGAACCTGAAATGGTGCTAATGTCCAGATCATAACTACAGTAGAGTCTCACTTATCTAACATTCGCTTATCCAACGTTCTGGATTATCCAGCACAGTCTGCCTCCCATCCAGATCCACAGCTGTTTCTATAGGCAGCAAGGACTGATTTTTTTTATTTATTTACAGTATTTATATTCCACCCTTCTCAGGGCGGATCACATGATACACACATAGGGCAAACAATCAATGCCCATAAACACATCAAACAGAGACCAAGACAGACAGACGCAGAGGCAATTTAACCTTCTCCTGAGGGGATGTTCGATTCTGGCCACAGGGGGGAGCAGCTGCTTCATCATCCACTCTGACGGCACTTCCTCATTCCAGGTCGTAAATTAGTTAAACTTGCCTCCCCACTTTTATAAGTGGTACCTTATTTCCTACTTGATAGATGCAACTATCTTTCGGGTTGCTAGGTCAGCGACGAGCAGGGGCTATTTTTTATTTTTAATTGACGGGTGCTCACCCCGCCACGGGCTGGCCTCGAACTCATGACCTCATGGTCAGAGTGATTTATTGCAGCTGCTCAACAGCCTGCACCACAGCCCAGCCCAGCATTTAATTACGCATTTAATTTCCGACAATATTGTTATTGTAAGTTCATTTTATGTACTTCTATCTTTATTTGAAAGAGCCCCGGGGGCGAAGTGCGTTAAAGCGCTGAGCTGCTGAACTTGCAGACCAAAAGGTCCCAGGTTCAAACCCCGGGAGCGGCGTGAGCACCCGCTGTTAGCAGTTCGAAAACATGCCAATGTGAGTAGATGAATAGGTACCGCTCCGGCAGGAAGGTAATGGCGCTCCATACAGTCATGCCCATGGCCACATGACCTTGGAGGTGTCTACAGACAATGCCGGCTCTTCGGCTTAGAAATGGAGATGAGCACCAACCCCCAGAGTCAGACACAACTGGACCTAACTTCAGGGGAAACGTTTACCTATCTTTATTTGTAGTCAGTTTGTTAATAGCCAATGTTTTTGTAGTCATGTTTTCAATACACTGCAATGTTTTGGTGCTAAATTCGTAAATACAGTAATTTACTTATCACTTATCCAGCACTCGCTTATCCAACATTCTGGATTGTCCAACGCATTTTTGTAGTCAATGTTTTCAGTACATCGTGATATTTTGGTGCTAAAGTCGTAAATACAGTAATTACTACATAGCACTACTGCGCATTGAACTACCTTTTCTGTCAAATTGTTGTATAACATGATGTTTTGGTGCTTAATTTTTAAAATCATAACCTAATTTGATGTTTAATAGGCTTTTCCTTAATCCTCCTTATTATCCAACATATTCGCTTATCCAACATTTTGCCAGCCCGTTTATGTTGGATAAGTGAGACTCTACTGTAAAGCATAGTAAGGATGGATGCCATATTTTTTGGTCTTGAAGCTCTTTCTTTTCACCAGAATCCCGTGCTTTATTCCTAGGATGCACCTGCACTTGGAGCAATGGGTTAAACCCTTGTCATCATTATCATCATCATCATCAACATCATCATTTAATTACTTGTTAATCGCCCTCCATCCAAGATGCTCTAGGAGATTTACAAGCTAAATTGTAAAGGATAAAAATACATACATACAAATATTGATACAATTAATATTTTGTGCCGGCAGGACTGCTGACTTGAAGTTTGGGTTGATGACCTGAAGGTTGCTGGTTCGAATCTAACCCAGGGAGAGTGTAGATGAGCTCCCTCTTTTAGCTCCAGCTCTATGTAGAGACATGAGAGAAGCCTCCCATAAGGATGGTAAAACATCAAAAACATCCAGGCATCCCCTGGGCAAGGTCCTTGCAGATGGCCAATTCTCTCACACCAGAAATGATTTGCAGTTTCTCAAGTCGCTCCTGGCATGAGAAAAAAAGAAATCTGCACTTGTAGAATTAATGCAGTCTGAAACCACTTTATCTGCCATGACTTAATGATATGGACTCAAGGGAGTTGTAGTTTTTTCATTGCCAAATGGAGAAACCGCAACCTCCAGAAATTCCATAGGAAATATCCATGGCACTTAAAAGTGGTGTCAAACTGCATTAATTCCACAGTGTAGATGCACCCTCTGTTTGTGCTATACCAGAGATTGAGAAGAAATTTCTATCCTAAATACTGAGCTCTGTGTATGAGAGAGAAAATGTGTGTGCATACACACACACACACACACACAAATCTTTAATGGCTTTATTTAAAGCACTTGGATCAATGCATATTCATACTTCATTTGGCTTTTCAATTACAGCGCCTGTACTAAACCAGTCCACAGGCTGTTCTACTTTATAAATATATCCCCAGCTTTTCCATATTATCACACTAATGTTTTCCTCTTTATCTGCAAGAGAAAATTGAATTTACCTTGCTATCGGGTCTCCCTTCAATGGACGGATGGTGGTCCGCATTTAGCCACCCTGGCCTTCGCAAAACACAGGCGGAATTATAACTGCCGTTTTGTGTCGTCTCCAGAAATCTGCTTGGTGTAACTAACTTCATATCCAGCCTGTTATCAACAAAGCAAAGCAAAACAGGTGGCACATTACAGCCTTTACGAGTGGAAATTTACAACAAAGATACTGCAATTTAAAACAGGATTTCATTGCTGCTTGTTTGTTTCAGTGGCATTTCACGTTCCAAATGGGAAGCAGGGTTTCCCGCACAATTGTAGATTCAGCAGCCATTGCTTATCTCTAAGGGGTTCGAATTATATTTGGGGACAGGGTCATCAGCGACATTTCCAGAGAGCTCTTTGGCCCCTTCTACACTGCCATATAAAATCCAGATCATGAACTGCATCCAGATAATAATAATAATAATAATAATAATAATAATAATAATAATAATAATAACTTTTTTATTCTTATACCCCGCCCCATCTCCCCAAAGGGACTCGGCGCGGCTTACATGGGGCCAAGCCCTGTCATGACAATATAAAAACAAGCAGTAAAACAAATCAAACAACAATAAAACAAGTTATAAAAACACATACATCATGATAAAATCATGGATAAAATCTGTAGGAAACTGGGCTAAAGTGCTAGATTATGTTGATTATGTCGATCATGGTTGCATCTCACTTTGTCAGTTTTCTGATACAACTACAGGGTCCATCCCACCCCAAATCCTCCATGATTTCGTAGCACTTTATTAACTACCTCATGTTTCATAACAAACTTGGCGCACTTTTGCCCAGTTCGTTTTTATGATTTTATTGCTGTATTTTAATATGTTTTTACCAATTTTTTACTATTTTTTATGTTAATGTTTATTTTCATTTGCCGTTTGATGTGTTTTATGTTCCTTATTGTATTTGCTTGGGCTTTGCCCTATGTAAGCCGCCCCGAGTCCCTTTGGGGAGATGGAGGTGGGGTATAAGAATAAAGATTATTATTAACTGGATTATATGGCAATGTAGACTCATATAATCCAATTCAAAGCAGATAGTGTGGATTTTCTACTTCGATAATAGACTTGTGCAATCTCGGTAAACCGCAAGCCATTTCGTGTGGGGGCCCCGTTCCGTTTTTTGGAAGCTTCCCAAATATGGGAGGGAAGATACTGTTTTCACTCTGGGGGTGCTGAAGGATCCATTTTCTATCAACCCATTATTGGGGGGGGGGGAGATTCCCAAACTCCCCTTCCCATCATTTTAGGCATTTAAACTGTTTATCTCTACTATAGAAGAGAGGTGCTCAGCTGCAGGCTGGTGCAAGGTTCTTATTTAAAGCTGTTTCCCTACTCTCAAGGAGAGGCGCTCAACTGCAGGCAGGCACACATGCTTTAAGGAGGCTTCTTACCTGTTTTATACTTTAGAGGAGAGGCACTCAGCTGCAGGCAGGCATGAACACTTTAAGAAGTTTTCTTGTTCTTAAAGCTGTTTTTTCTACTCTAAAGGAGAGGTGCTCAGCTGCAGGAGAGACAGCTGCATGTGCTTTCTCTCAATGGCACCAGCTTTCCTATAGGCATTTTAAGGAGGCCCGGGGACAGAAGAGCCATGACCTGTAGCCCAGTAGAGCTATCCTCCCTGGACTGCCTTAAAAATCCCCTTTGTTTTCAGTTCCTGCAATCTCCTTTCTGCTTGCTGGTTTTGCTTCCTAAAAGCTGTTTCTACTTCTCCTCTAGAGGAGATATAGGGTTCTCTTTTTGTTTGCTGGGATTACTATTATTAATAATAACTATTATCGTTTTAGAAGTATTTTCTGAAGGAGAGGAAGGGAAGGAGAAAAGAAAGGTAAAAAGGGTGATTTTCCATCTCTAAGCTCCCAAACACACATGCGCACACCCCACCCACCATCCCTCAGGTCCACAACTCCCAGTCAGTCCCATTAAATAAAAGGAATCGGGAAAATAAAGGAAAATCAAGGAGATTCAAATGTGATGCCGAATAGGGGAAGAGGAGCCGAGATTGGTTTCGTGTCAGGCAGGTTTTTGTACCAGGAGGACCCTTACCATTACAGGCTCCCAAAGGTACCGAAGGAAATGGAGGAAACAAAATTCATGAACAACTCTATTTGATAATCTGGATTATATGGCAGTGTAGAAGGGACCTTTCACAGAGACTCAAGAAGTCAGATGGGTTCTTCGAATTGTGGTGTCTCATCAAACTACAGATCTGTCTTAACCACATTCATTTTGTTAGCAACATCATCATCATTATAAAAATACAGAGGCAACAGGATGGAAATTTAGCTTTCCACCTTTGGTTTATAAGCCTGTAGATTAAATATCTTCAGTTATTAAGCACTGAAAGAGAGCTCCGAAAACATACTGTATTTAGAACTTCATTTAGATCCTGTTTTGAGTATGAGAGAACTGCAAGGAAAACACTTGCAAGGGGAAAGTTTGTCTTAGTTTTAAAAAAAATTAAAATAAGCACACACAAATAAGAAAGGCAGAAGAAGAGGGAGAAAGGAAGGAGCAGAAAAACAATCAAAACGGATTAAGTATCTCAGCAGACAATGGCTTCTGTATCTCAGCAAACAGTTGCCCTGGAGCTAATAAGTCTTGGGCCAAAGTGCAATAAACAAAAGCTAATAAAATTAAATATAAATCAGGCGAGAATATCATAAATCAATTGATTAAAAGCCTCAGAAGCTAACGCTGACATCAGAAGACTCTTTTAGAAAGACCAGAGCCATACGACTACTCGAGAACACAACATGGTTGCAGAAATATAAGAGGATTAAGAAGAAAATGGATTAAAAAGGAAAAGGTGCCTGCCTGCTACAGAAATAATAACAAAGTAGGTACTTGGGGACTCTTACTGGGGACAATATTCCTTTGAAAAGGTCTACTTGAAGTAGCCACTTGCCACATCTCAGCGAGTGCAAACTTCCTAAGTATCATTACAGGAAGGAGATGGTAGATAACGGGTCTAAATACTCTAAAAGCAACAGATCTTGTCATATCTTGCAAGTTGAGTTAACCCTAATTGATATTTGGATGGGATACTACCAATTAATTTCAAGTGCTGGAGACTATATTTTATAAATGGCATAACTACTATTCTGAATACTATTCAGTGACTAAGGGCCCTTCCACACAGCCATATAACCCAGAATATCAAGGCAGATAATCCACAATATTGGCTTTGAACATTAGAAAGAAGCTTTTTTTACCATAAGACCTGTCTGATGGTGAAATAGACTGCCTCGGATGGTGATGGGGTCTCATCTTTGGAGGTCTTCAAACAAAAGTTGAATGGGTATCTTTCAGGTTTGATTCATCCTCCATGACAGCGGTTGGAGTAGATCAACATTTTGGTCTCTTCCAACCCTAAGATTGAATTGCTCTCTATGACTTTTTATCATCTGGAGGTGAACCTGACATGATTTTGCCTAGGCTTTCATTTAAGGCAGTGGCTCTCAACCTGTGGTTCCCCAGATGTTTTGGCCTTCAACTCCCATAAATCCTAACAGCTGGTCAACTGGCTGGGATTTCTGGGAGTTGTAGGCCAAAACACCTGGGGAACCACAGGTTGAGAACCACTGGTATAGAAGATCCTTGGTGTGGTCCAATTCATGGGATGTAGTTGTAATACAATGTCACATATTCATGGGGGATATGTTCCAAGACTTGGCCAAAACATCTGGGGACTCACAGGTTGAGAACCACTGCTTTAAACGAAAGCCTAGGCAAAATCAAGTCAGGTTCACCTCCAGATGTTTGTGCCTTCTTGGTAAAAAGTCATCCTCTTCTTCTTCATTCACACAGATGTTTCCAACTCTTTGTGACCTCATGGACCAGTCCACGCCAAAGCTCCCTGTCGGCCGTCACCTTCCCCAGTTCCTTCAAGGTCAAGCCAGTCACTTCAAGGATACTGTCCATCCACCTTGCCCTTGGTCAACCTCACTTCCTTTTTCCTTCCATTTTCCCCAGCATCATGATCTTTTCCAAGCTTTCCTGTCTTCTCATGATGTGGCCAAAATACTTTATCTTTGCCTCTAATATCCTTCCCTCCAGTGAGCAGTCGGGCATTATATCCTAGAGGCGACTTACTTAGGCGATCCCTCGGAGCTCGAGGACGATTGTCTTCCATCCTTGGTGTCTTGGGGGTGGGTTCTTAGGTGGCTGAAGAGTGAGGACATCGCTTTCCAGGTGGAAGGCGGTCCCGGTAGGGGTTAGCTTGACGCTCCTTCCTCTTGGCATGTTTCTCCCTTAAGCCCTCTGTTCGTGCCTCTTCGAACTCCGCAGCACTGCTGGTTACAGCTGACCTCCAATTAGAGCGCTCAAGGGCCAGGGCTTCCCAGTTCTCAGTGTCTATGCCACAGTTTTTAATGTTGGCTTTAAGCCCATCTTTAAATCTCTTGTTCATACCCACCTACATTCCGTTTCCCATTCTTGAGTTCGGAGTAGAGTAACTGCTTTGGGAGATGGTGATTCGGGCATTCGGACAACGTGGCCAGTCCAGCAGAGTTGATGGCGTAGGAGCATCGCTTCAGTGCTGGTGGTCTTTGCTTCCTCAAGCACGCTGACATTTGTCCGCCTGTCTTCCCAAGAGATTTGCAGGATTTTCCTGAGGCAACGCTGATGGAAACGCTCCAGGAGTTGAGTGTGACGTCTGTAGACAGTCCACGTTTCGCAGGCGTAGAGCAGGGTGGAGTGGCTGGATCTTCTTGCCAAGGTCCAAGGCACTCTCAGGATTTTCCTCCAACACCAGAGTTCAAAAGCGTCTATCTTTCTTCACTCAGCCTTCCTTATGGTCCAGCTCTCGCATCCATAGGTTACTATGGGGAAGACCATTGCTTTGACTATGCGGACCTTCGTTGCCAGTGTGATGTCTCTGCTCTTCACTATTTTGTCAAGGTTGGCCATTGCTTTCCTCCCAAGAAGTAGACGTCTTCTGATCTCCTGGCTGCAGTGATCTTCACGCCTAGAAATATAAAGTCTGTCACTGCCTCCATGTTTTCTCCTTCTATTTGCCAGTTATCAATAGCTGTAGTTGCCATGATCTTGGTTTTCTTGACGTTTAACTGCAACCCAGCTTTTGCACTTTCTTCTTTCACCTTGGTGATAAGGCTCCTCAGCTCCTTCTCACTTTCAGCCATCAGAGTGGTATCATCTGCATACCTAAGGTTGTTCATGTTTTTTCCAACAATTTTAACTCCGGCCTTGGATTCGTCAAGCCCTGCACATCGCATGATGTGTTCTGCGTAGAAGTTGAATAGGGAGGGTGAAAGTATGCAGCCCTGCCGCACTCCTTTCCCAATCTTGAACCAGTCTCCTGTTCCGTAATCTGTTCTTACTGTGGCTACTTGATCTAAAAAGTCATAGAGAGCAATTAAATCTTAGTATTGGAAGCGACCAAAATGATGATCTACCCCAACTCCTGTCATAGAGGATAAAACAACCATAAAAGATACCCTAATCTTCTAATTCCCATGTGGCCAAATAATATACTGTTTGAAGAATGCCTAGTATCTATTTTTTAAAAATCTTTGTTTATTTTATACTTAAATTCCTAATTAATTCTTAATCACATAAACCTTCAATAGTAGGTGTTAGGCCACATTTATTTAAGTTTATTTTTTAGAAGAGAAAGGAGGAAACCCTTTTTCATAACATAATAAAGCTCCGGA